>NC_133151.1:51033291-51103291 GCF_048418815.1 Hemitrygon akajei
CACACACACACACACACACAGACACAGACACACACACACTTACACTGACACACACAAAGACACACACACAGACACAGACACGCACACTCACACAGACACAGACACACAGACACAGACACACACACTCAGACACATACACAGACAAAGACACACACACACACAGATACAGACACACACACAGACACACACACACACAGACACAGACACACACACTCACACACGCAGAGACACACACACTGTCACACACACTCACACACAGACACAAACACACAGACACAGACTGACACACACTCACACACACACAGACTCACACACAAAGACACAGACACACACACTCACACAGACACTCACACAGACACAGACACACACACACAGAGACACACACACAGACACAGACAGACACACTCACACAGACACACACACACCCACAGACACACTTACACTGACACACACACAAATAGACACACACACAGACACACAGACACAGACACACACACTCACACAGACACACACACACACACAGACACAGAGACACACACTCACAGACAAACACAGACACACACACAAACACACTTACACTGATACACACTCACACACAGACACAAACACACAGACACAGACACACACACTCACACACACAGACACAGACACTCACACTCACACAGACACACTCACGCACACTCACACACACAGAGACACACACACACACACAAGCACATAGACACACACACACTCACACACACAAACACACAGACACACACACACAGACACAGACTCACACACTCACACAGACACACACACACACCCACAGACACACTTACACTGACACACACACAAATGACACACACACAGTCACAGACACACACACTCACAGACATACACAGAAACACACACACACAGACACAGACACAGACACAGAAACACACACACTCACACAGACACACACAAACAGACACAGACACACACACTCACAGACACACACAAACGCACACACACACTTACACAGACACACACACAGACACAAACACATAGACACAGACACACAAACTCACACACACAGACACACACACAGACACACACACACACAGACACACACACACACAGACACAGACACACACACTCACACTCACACACGCAGAGACACACACACTGTCAAACACACTCACACACAGACACAAACACACAGACACAGACGCACACACTCACACACACACAGACACACACACACAGACACAAGCACATAGACACAGACACACACATTCACACACACACACACAGACACACACACACAGACACACACACACACACAGACACACTTACACTGACACACACACAAATAGACACACACACACACACAAATAGACACACACACACAGACACAGACACACACACACACACAGACACAGAGACACACACTCACAGACAAACACAGACACACACACAAACACACATACACTGATACACACTCACACACAGACACAAACACACAGACACAGACACACACACTCACACACACACAGACACACACACAGACACAGACACACACACTCACACAGACACACAAACACACCCACAGACACAGACACACACACTCACAAACACACACACAGACACAGACAGACACAAACACAGACAAAGACACACACATTCACAGACACACACACAGACACACACACTCACACACACAGACACACACACACAGACACAGACACACACACTCACACACAGACACACAAACACACAGACACAGACACACACACTCGCACAGACACACACACACACACACACAGACACACACACTCGCACAGACACCCACACACTCACACTCACACACACAGTTACACTGACACACACACAGACTCAGACACACACACTCACAGACACACACAGACACACACAGACACATTTACTCTGACACACACACACATACAGACACACACACTCACAGACACACACAGACACACACACACAGACACAGACCCGCACACTCGCACAGAAACACACAGACACACACAGACACACACACTCACACACACAGACACACACACACACTGACAGATACACACAGACACACACACACTTACACTGACACACACACAGACACAGACACTCACACTCGCACAGACACACACACACTCAGACACACACAGACAGAAACACATAGACACAGATACACGGTCACAGACACACACAGACACACACACAGACACAGTCACACACACTCTCACAGACACACACACACCCACAGACACAGACACACACACTCACAAACACACACACAGACACAAAAACACACAAACACAGACACACACATTCACAGACACACACACTCACACAGAGACACACACACACAGACAGACACAGACAGACACACTCACACAGACACACACACAGACACAGACACACACACTCACACAGTCACACACACACGCACAGACACACACACAGACACACACAGACAGATACACACACAGACAGACACAGACACACACACACACATACAGACACAGACACACACACACAGACACAGTCACACATATTCACTGACACACACACACACAGACACAGACACACACACAGACACACACACAAACAGACACAGACACACACACTCACACACGCAGAGACACACACACTGTCACACACACTCAAACACAGACACAAACACACAGACACAGACTGACACACACTCACACACACACAGACTCACACACAAAGACACGGACACACACACTCACACAGACACAGACACAAGCACATAGACACAGACACACACATTCACACACACACACACAGACACACACAGACACACACACTCACACAGACACACACACACCCACAGACACACTTACACTGACACACACACAAATAGACACACACACAGACACACAGACACAGACACACACAGACACAGAGACACACACTCACAGACAAACACAGACACACACACAAACACACTTACACTGATGCACACTCACACACAGACACAAACACACAGACACAGACACACACACTCAAACACACAGACACAGACACTCACACTCACACAGACACACACACACACTCACACACACACAGACACACACACACACAAGCACATAGACACAGACACACACACTCACACACACAAACACACAGACACACACACACAGACACAGACACACACACTCACACAGACACACACACACACCCACAGACACACTTACACTGACACACACACAAATGACACACACACAGACACAGACACACACACACTCACAGACATACACAGAAACACACACACAGAGACACAGACACACACACACACACACTCACACAGACACACACAAACAGACACAGACACAAACACTCACAAACACACACCGACACACACACACACTTACACTGACAAAGACACAGACACACATACTCACAGACACAAACACATAGACACAGCCACACACAGACACACACACAGACACACACACAGACACACACACTCACATACACACACAGACACAGACACACACACACACACACACACAGACACAGACAGACACACACACAGACACACACACAGACACACACACACTTACACTGACACACATAAAGACACACACACACAGACAAAGACACACACACACACAGACACAGACACACACACAGACACACACACACACAGACACAGACACACACACTCACACACGCAGAGACACACACACTGTCACACACACTCACACACAGACACAAACACACAGACACAGACTGACACACACTCACACACACACAGACTCACACACAAAGACACAGACACACACACTCACACAGACACAGACACACACACTCACACACACACAGACTCACACACAAAGACACAGACACACACACTCACACAGACACTCACACAGACACAGACACACACACTCACACACACACAGACACAAGCACATAGACACACACATTCACACACACACACAGACACACACAGACTCACACACTCACACAGACACACACACACCCACAGACACACTTACACTGACACACACACAAATAGACACACACACAGACACAGACATTCACACTCACAGACAAACACAGACACACACACAAACACACTTACACTGATACACACTCACAAACAGACACAAACACACAGACACAGACACACACACTCACACACACACAGACACACACACTCGCACAGACACCCACACACTCACACTCACACACACAGTTACACTGACACACACACAGACTCAGACACACACACTCACAGACACACACAGACACACACAGACACATTTACTCTGACACACACACACACACAGACACACACCCTCACAGACACACACAGACACACACACAGACACAGACCCGCACACTCGCACAGAAACACACAGACACACACAGACACACACACTCACACACACACACAGACACACACACACTGACAGATACACACAGACACACACACACTTACACTGACACACACTCAGACACAGACACACACACTCGCACAGACACACACACACTCAGACACACACAGACAGAAACACATAGACACAGATACACGCTCACAGACACACACAGACACACACACAGACACAGTCACACACACTCACACAGACACACACACACCCACAGACACAGACACACACACTCACAAACACACACACACAGACACAAAAACACACAAACACAGACACACACATTCACAGACACACACACTCACACACAGAGACACACACACACAGACACAGACAAACACACTCACACAGACACACACACAGACACAGACACACACACTCACACAGTCACACACACACGCACAGACACACACACAGACACACACAGACAGATACACACACAGACAGACACAGACACACACATACAGACACAGACACACACACACAGACACAGACAGACACACACACACACAGACACACACACTCACACACGCAGAGACACACACACTGTCACACACACTCACACACAGACACAAACACACAGACACAGACTGACACACACTCACACACACACAGACTCACACACAAAGACACAGACACACACACTCACACAGACACTCACACAGACACAGACACACACACTCACACACACACAGACACAAGCACATAGACACAGACACACACATTCACACACACACACAGACACACACAGACACACACACTCACACAGACACACACACACCCACAGACACACTTACACTGACACACACACAAATAGACACACACACAGACACACAGACCCAGACACACACAGACACAGAGACACACACTCACAGACAAACACAGACACACACACAAACACACTTACACTGATACACACTCACACACAGACACAAACACACAGACACAGACACACACACTCACACACACACAGACACACACACAGACACAGACACTCACACTCACACAGACACACACACACACTCACACACACACAGACACACACACACACAAGCACATAGACACAGACACACACACTCACACACACAAACACACAGACACACACACACAGACACAGACACACACACTCACACAGACACACACACCCACAGACACACTTACACTGACACACACACAAATGACACACACACAGACACAGACACACACACACTCACAGACATACACAGAAACACACACACAGAGACACAGACACACACACACACACTCACACAGACACACACAAACAGACACAGACACAAACACTCACACACACACACCGACACACACACACACTTACACTGACAAAGACACAGACACACATACTCACAGACACAAACACATAGACACAGCCACACACACACAGACACACACACACACACACAGACACACACACAGACACACACACAGACACACACACTCACATACACACACAGACACAGACACACACACACACACACACACAGACACAGACAGACACACACACAGACACACACACAGACACAGACACACACACACTTACACTGACACACATAAAGACACACACACACAGACAAAGACACACACACACACAGACACAGACACACACACAGACACACACACAGACACAGACACACACACTCACACACGCAGAGACACACACACTGTCACACACACTCACACACAGGCACAAACACACAGACACAGACTGACACACACTCACACACACACAGACTCACACACAAAGACACAGACACACACACTCACACAGACACAGACACACACACTCACACACACACAGACTCACACACAAAGACACAGACACACACACTCACACAGACACTCACACAGACACAGACACACACACTCACACACACACAGACACAAGCACATAGACACAGACACACACATTCACACACACACAGACACACACAGACACACACACTCACACAGACACACACACACCCACAGACACACTTACACTGACACACACACAAATAGACACACACACAGACACAGACACACACAGACACAGAGACACACACTCACAGACAAACACAGACACACACACAAACACACTTACACTGATACACACTCACACACAGACACAAACACACAGACACAGACACACACACTCACACACACACAGACACACACACAGACACAGACACTCACACTCACACAGACACACACACACACTCACACACACACAGACACACACACACAAGCTCATAGACACAGACACACACACTCACACACACAAACACACAGACATACACACACACAGACACAGCCACACACACTCAAACAGACACACACACACACCCACAGACACACTTACACTGACACACACACAAATGACACACACACAGACACAGACACACACACTCACAGACATACACAGAAACACACACACACAGACACAGACACACACACACACACTCACACAGACACACACAAACAGACACAGACACAAACACTCACAAACACACACCGACACACACACACACTTACACTGACAAAGACACAGACACACATACTCACAGACACAAACACATAGACACAGCCACACACACACAGACACACACACACACACAGACACACACACAGACACACACACTCACATACACACACAGACACAGACACACACACACACACACACACAGACAGACACACACACAGACACAGACACACACACACTTACACTGACACACATAAAGACACACACACACAGACAAAGACACACACACACACAGACACACACACACACAGACACAGACACACACACTCACACACGCAGAGACACACACAGTGTCACACACACTCACACACAGACACAAACACACAGACACAGACTGACACACACCCACACACACACAGACTCACACACAAAGACACAGACACACACACTCACACAGACACTCACACAGACACAGACACACACACTCACACACACACAGACACACACACACAGACACAAGCACATAGACACAGACACACACATTCACACACACACACACACAGACACACACAGACACACACACTCACACAGACACACACACACCCACAGACACACTTACACTGACACACACACAAATAGACACACACACAGACACACACACACACTTACACTGACAAAGACACAGACACACATACTCGCAGACACAAACACATAGACACAGCCACACACACACAGACACACACACACACACACAGACACACACACAGACACACACACAGACACACACACTCACATACACACACAGACACAGACACAGACACTCACACACACACAAACTCACACACACAGACACACACACTCACAGACACACACAAACGCACACACACACTTACACAGACACACACACACAGACACAAACACATAGACACAGACACACACACTCACACAAGCAGACACACACACAGACACACACACACACAGACACAGACACACACACTCACGCTCACACACGCAGAGACACACACACTGTCACACACACTCACACACAGACACAAACACACAGACACAGACTCACACACACTCACACAGACACTCACGAAGACACAGACGCACACACTCACACACACACAGACACACACACACAGACACAAGCACATAGACACAGACACACACATTCACACACACACACAGACACACACACGCAGACACACACACTCACACAGACACACACACACCCACAGACACACTTACACTGACACACACACAAATAGACACACACACAGACACACAGACACAGACACACACACTCACACAGACACACACACACAGACACAGAGACACACACTCACAGACAAACACAGACACACACACAAACACACTTACACTGATACACACTCACACACAGACACAAACACACAGACACAAACACATAGACACAGCCACACACACACAGACACACACACACACACACACACAGACACACACACAGACACACACACAGACACACACACTCACATACACACACAGACACAGGCACACACACTCACACACACACAAACTCACACACACAGACACACACACTCACAGACACACACAAACGCACACACACACTTACACAGACACACACACAGTCACAAACACATAGACACAGACACACACACTCACACAAGCAGACACACACAGACACACACACACAGACACAGACAAACACACACGCTCACACACGCAGTGGCTCACACACTGTCACACACACTCACACACAGACACAAACACACAGACACAGACTCACACACACTCACACACACACAGACACACACACAAAGACAGACACACACACTCACACAGACACTCACGAAGACACAGACACACACACTCACACACACACAGACACACACACACAGACACAAGCACATAGACACAGACACACACATTCACACACACACACAGACACACAGACGCAGACACACACACTCACACAGACACACACACACCTACAGACACACTTACACTGACACACACACAGACACTTAGACACAGACACACACACTCACACAGACACACACACACAGACACAGAGACACACACTCACAGACAAACACAGACACACACACAAACACACTTACACTGATACACACTCACACACAGACACAAACACACAGACACAGACGCACACACTCACACACACAGACACACAAACAGACACAGACACTCACACTCACACAGACACACTCACACACACTCACACACACACAGACACACACACTCACACAGACCCACACACTCCCACAGACACACTTACACTGACACACACACACACATAGACACACACACAGACACACAGACACACACACTCACACAGGCACACACACACAGACACAGAGACACACACTCACAGACAAACACAGACACACACACAAACACACTTACACTGATACACACTCACACACAGACACAAACACACAGACACAGACACACACACTCACACACACACACAGACACACACACAGACACACACACAGACACACACAGACAGATACACACACAGACAGACACAGACACACACACACACATACAGACACAGACACACACACACAGACACAGTCACACATATTCACTGACACACACACACAGACACAGACACACACACAGACACACACACAAACAGACACAGACACACACACTCACACACGCAGAGACACACACACACAGACAGACACAGACAGACACACTCACACAGACACACACACAGACACAGACACACACACTCACACAGTCACACACACACGCACAGACACACACACAGACACACACAGACAGATACACACACAGACAGACACAGACACACACACACACATACAGACACAGACACACACACAGACACAGTCACACATATTCACTGACACACACACACACAGACACAGACACACACACAGACACACACACAAACAGACACAGACACACACACTCACACACGCAGAGACACACACACTGTCACACACACTCAAACACAGACACAAACACACAGACACAGACTGACACACACTCACACAGACACAGACACAAGCACATAGACACAGACACACACATTCACACACACACACAGACACACACAGACACACACACTCACACAGACACACACACACCCACAGACACACTTACACTGACACACACACAAATAGACACACACACAGACACAGACACACACAGACACAGAGACACACACTCACAGACAAACACAGACACACACACAAACACACTTACACTGATGCACACTCACACACAGACACAAACACACAGACACAGACACACACACTCAAACACACAGACACACACACAGACACAGACACTCACACTCACACAGACACACACACACACTCACACACACACAGACACACACACACACAAGCACATAGACACAGACACACACACTCACACACACAAACACACAGACACACACACACAGACACAGACACACACACTCACACAGACACACACACACACCCACAGACACACTTACACTGACACACACACAAATGACACACACACAGACACAGGCACACACACACTCACAGACATACACAGAAACACACACACAGAGACACAGACACACACACACACACTCACACAGACACAAACAGACACAGACACAAACACTCACAAACACACACCGACACACACACACACTTACACTGACAAAGACACAGACACACATACTCACAGACACAAACACATAGACACAGCCACACACACACAGACACACACACACACACACACACACAGACACACACACAGACACACACACAGACACACACACTCACATACACACACAGACACAGACACACACACACACACACACAGACACAGACAGACACACACACAGACACACACACAGACACACACACACTTACACTGACACACATAAAGACACACACACAGACAAAGACACACACACACACAGACACAGACACACACACAGACTCACACACACACAGACACAGACACACACACTCACACACGCAGAGACACACACACTGTCACACACACTCACACACAGACACAAACACACAGACACAGACTGACACACACTCACACACACACAGACTCACACACAAAGACACAGACACACACACTCACACAGACACTCACACAGACACAGACACACACACTCACACACACACAGACACAAGCACATAGACACAGACACACACATTCACACACACACACAGACACACACAGACACACACACTCACACAGACACACACACACCCACAGACACACTTACACTGACACACACACAAATAGACACACACACAGACACACAGACCCAGACACACACAGACACAGAGACACACACTCACAGACAAACACAGACACACACACAAACACACTTACACTGATACACACTCACACACAGACACAAACACACAGACACAGACACACACACTCACACACACACAGACACACACACAGACACAGACACTCACACTCACACAGACACACACACACACTCACACACACACAGACACACACACACACAAGCACATAGACACAGACACACACACTCACACACACAAACACACAGACACACACACACAGACACAGACACACACACTCACACAGACACACACACCCACAGACACACTTACACTGACACACACACAAATGACACACACACAGACACAGACACACACACACTCACAGACATACACAGAAACACACACACAGAGACACAGACACACACACACACACTCACACAGACACACACAAACAGACACAGACACAAACACTCACACACACACACCGACACACACACACACTTACACTGACAAAGACACAGACACACATACTCACAGACACAAACACATAGACACAGCCACACACACACAGACACACACACACACACACAGACACACACACAGACACACACACAGACACACACACTCACATACACACACAGACACAGACACACACACACACACACACAGACACAGACAGACACACACACAGACACACACACAGACACAGACACACACACACTTACACTGACACACATAAAGACACACACACACAGACAAAGACACACACACACACAGACACAGACACACACACAGACACACACACAGACACAGACACACACACTCACACACGCAGAGACACACACACTGTCACACACACTCACACACAGGCACAAACACACAGACACAGACTGACACACACTCACACACACACAGACTCACACACAAAGACACAGACACACACACTCACACAGACACAGACACACACACTCACACACACACAGACTCACACACAAAGACACAGACACACACACTCACACAGACACTCACACAGACACAGACACACACACTCACACACACACAGACACAAGCACATAGACACAGACACACACATTCACACACACACAGACACACACAGACACACACACTCACACAGACACACACACACCCACAGACACACTTACACTGACACACACACAAATAGACACACACACAGACACAGACACACACAGACACAGAGACACACACTCACAGACAAACACAGACACACACACAAACACACTTACACTGATACACACTCACACACAGACACAAACACACAGACACAGACACACACACTCACACACACACAGACACACACACAGACACAGACACTCACACTCACACAGACACACACACACACTCACACACACACAGACACACACACACAAGCTCATAGACACAGACACACACACTCACACACACAAACACACAGACATACACACACACAGACACAGCCACACACACTCAAACAGACACACACACACACCCACAGACACACTTACACTGACACACACACAAATGACACACACACAGACACAGACACACACACTCACAGACATACACAGAAACACACACACACAGACACAGACACACACACACACACACTCACACAGACACACACAAACAGACACAGACACAAACACTCACAAACACACACCGACACACACACACACTTACACTGACAAAGACACAGACACACATACTCACAGACACAAACACATAGACACAGCCACACACACACAGACACACACACACACACAGACACACACACAGACACACACACTCACATACACACACAGACACAGACACACACACACACACACACACAGACAGACACACACACAGACACAGACACACACACACTTACACTGACACACATAAAGACACACACACACAGACAAAGACACACACACACACAGACACACACACACACAGACACAGACACACACACTCACACACGCAGAGACACACACAGTGTCACACACACTCACACACAGACACAAACACACAGACACAGACTGACACACACCCACACACACACAGACTCACACACAAAGACACAGACACACACACTCACACAGACACTCACACAGACACAGACACACACACTCACACACACACAGACACACACACACAGACACAAGCACATAGACACAGACACACACATTCACACACACACACACACAGACACACACAGACACACACACTCACACAGACACACACACACCCACAGACACACTTACACTGACACACACACAAATAGACACACACACAGACACACACACACACTTACACTGACAAAGACACAGACACACATACTCGCAGACACAAACACATAGACACAGCCACACACACACAGACACACACACACACACACAGACACACACACAGACACACACACAGACACACACACTCACATACACACACAGACACAGACACAGACACTCACACACACACAAACTCACACACACAGACACACACACTCACAGACACACACAAACGCACACACACACTTACACAGACACACACACACAGACACAAACACATAGACACAGACACACACACTCACACAAGCAGACACACACACAGACACACACACACACAGACACAGACACACACACTCACGCTCACACACGCAGAGACACACACACTGTCACACACACTCACACACAGACACAAACACACAGACACAGACTCACACACACTCACACAGACACTCACGAAGACACAGACGCACACACTCACACACACACAGACACACACACACAGACACAAGCACATAGACACAGACACACACATTCACACACACACACAGACACACACACGCAGACACACACACTCACACAGACACACACACACCCACAGACACACTTACACTGACACACACACAAATAGACACACACACAGACACACAGACACAGACACACACACTCACACAGACACACACACACAGACACAGAGACACACACTCACAGACAAACACAGACACACACACAAACACACTTACACTGATACACACTCACACACAGACACAAACACACAGACACAAACACATAGACACAGCCACACACACACAGACACACACACACACACACACAGACACACACACAGACACACACACAGACACACACACTCACATACACACACAGACACAGGCACACACACTCACACACACACAAACTCACACACACAGACACACACACTCACAGACACACACAAACGCACACACACACTTACACAGACACACACACAGTCACAAACACATAGACACAGACACACACACTCACACAAGCAGACACACACAGACACACACACACAGACACAGACAAACACACACGCTCACACACGCAGTGGCTCACACACTGTCACACACACTCACACACAGACACAAACACACAGACACAGACTCACACACACTCACACACACACAGACACACACACAAAGACAGACACACACACTCACACAGACACTCACGAAGACACAGACACACACACTCACACACACACAGACACACACACACAGACACAAGCACATAGACACAGACACACACATTCACACACACACACAGACACACAGACGCAGACACACACACTCACACAGACACACACACACCTACAGACACACTTACACTGACACACACACAGACACTTAGACACAGACACACACACTCACACAGACACACACACACAGACACAGAGACACACACTCACAGACAAACACAGACACACACACAAACACACTTACACTGATACACACTCACACACAGACACAAACACACAGACACAGACGCACACACTCACACACACAGACACACAAACAGACACAGACACTCACACTCACACAGACACACTCACACACACTCACACACACACAGACACACACACTCACACAGACCCACACACTCCCACAGACACACTTACACTGACACACACACACACATAGACACACACACAGACACACAGACACACACACTCACACAGGCACACACACACAGACACAGAGACACACACTCACAGACAAACACAGACACACACACAAACACACTTACACTGATACACACTCACACACAGACACAAACACACAGACACAGACACACACACTCACACACACACACAGACACACACACAGACACACACACAGACACACACAGACAGATACACACACAGACAGACACAGACACACACACACACATACAGACACAGACACACACACACAGACACAGTCACACATATTCACTGACACACACACACAGACACAGACACACACACAGACACACACACAAACAGACACAGACACACACACTCACACACGCAGAGACACACACACACAGACAGACACAGACAGACACACTCACACAGACACACACACAGACACAGACACACACACTCACACAGTCACACACACACGCACAGACACACACACAGACACACACAGACAGATACACACACAGACAGACACAGACACACACACACACATACAGACACAGACACACACACAGACACAGTCACACATATTCACTGACACACACACACACAGACACAGACACACACACAGACACACACACAAACAGACACAGACACACACACTCACACACGCAGAGACACACACACTGTCACACACACTCAAACACAGACACAAACACACAGACACAGACTGACACACACTCACACAGACACAGACACAAGCACATAGACACAGACACACACATTCACACACACACACAGACACACACAGACACACACACTCACACAGACACACACACACCCACAGACACACTTACACTGACACACACACAAATAGACACACACACAGACACAGACACACACAGACACAGAGACACACACTCACAGACAAACACAGACACACACACAAACACACTTACACTGATGCACACTCACACACAGACACAAACACACAGACACAGACACACACACTCAAACACACAGACACACACACAGACACAGACACTCACACTCACACAGACACACACACACACTCACACACACACAGACACACACACACACAAGCACATAGACACAGACACACACACTCACACACACAAACACACAGACACACACACACAGACACAGACACACACACTCACACAGACACACACACACACCCACAGACACACTTACACTGACACACACACAAATGACACACACACAGACACAGGCACACACACACTCACAGACATACACAGAAACACACACACAGAGACACAGACACACACACACACACTCACACAGACACAAACAGACACAGACACAAACACTCACAAACACACACCGACACACACACACACTTACACTGACAAAGACACAGACACACATACTCACAGACACAAACACATAGACACAGCCACACACACACAGACACACACACACACACACACACACAGACACACACACAGACACACACACAGACACACACACTCACATACACACACAGACACAGACACACACACACACACACACACACACAGACACAGACAGACACACACACAGACACACACACAGACACACACACACTTACACTGACACACATAAAGACACACACACAGACAAAGACACACACACACACAGACACAGACACACACACAGACTCACACACACACAGACACAGACACACACACTCACACACGCAGAGACACACACACTGTCACACACACTCACACACAGACACAAACACACAGACACAGACTGACACACACTCACACACACACAGACTCACACACAAAGACACAGACACACACACTCACACAGACACTCACACAGACACAGACACACACACTCACACACACACAGACACAAGCACATAGACACACACATTCACACACACACACAGACACACACAGACTCACACACTCACACAGACACACACACACCCACAGACACACTTACACTGACACACACACACAAATAGACACACACACAGACACAGACATTCACACTCACAGACAAACACAGACACACACACAAACACACTTACACTGATACACACTCACAAACAGACACAAACACACAGACACAGACACACACACTCACACACACACAGACACACACACTCGCACAGACACCCACACACTCACACTCACACACACAGTTACACTGACACACACACAGACTCAGACACACACACTCACAGACACACACAGACACACACAGACACATTTACTCTGACACACACACACATACAGACACACACACTCACAGACACACACAGACACACACACAGACACAGACCCGCACACTCGCACAGAAACACACAGACACACACAGACACACACACTCACACACACTCACAGACACACACACACTGACAGATACACACACACACACACACACTTACACTGACACACACTCAGACACAGACACACACACTCGCACAGACACACACACACTCAGACACACACAGACAGAAACACATAGACACAGATACACGCTCACAGACACACACAGACACACACAGAGACACAGTCACACACACTCACACAGACACACACACACCCACAGACACAGACACACACACTCACAAACACACACACACAGACACAAAAACACACAAACACAGACACACACATTCACAGACACACACACTCACACACAGAGACACACACACACAGACACAGACAGACACACTCACACAGACACACACACAGACACAGACACACACACTCACACAGTCACACACACACGCACAGACACACACACAGACACACACAGACAGATACACACACAGACAGACACAGACACACACATACAGACTCAGACACACACACACAGACACAGACAGACACACACACACACACACAGACACACACACTCACACACGCAGAGACACACACACTGTCACACACACTCACACACAGACACAAACACACAGACACAGACTGACACACACTCACACACACACAGACTCACACACAAAGACACAGACACACACACTCACACAGACACTCACACAGACACAGACACACACACTCACAGACACAAGCACATAGACACAGACACACACATTCACACACACACAGACACACACAGACACACACACTCACACAGACACACACACACCCACAGACACACACACACACAGACACACACACACACCCACAGACACACTTACACTGACACACACACAAATAGACACACACACAGACACACAGACACAGACACACACACTCACACAGAGACACACACTCACAGACAAACACAGACACACACACAAACACACTTACACTGATACACACTCACACACAGACACAAACACACAGACACAAACACATAGACACAGCCACACACACACAGACACACACACACACACACACACAGACACACACACAGACACACACACAGACACACACACTCACATACACACACAGACACAGGCACACACACTCACACACACACAAACTCACACACACAGACACACACACTCACAGACACACACAAACGCACACACACACTTACACAGACACACACACACAGACACAAACACATAGACACAGACACACACACTCACACAAGCAGACACACACAGACACACACACACAGACACAGACACACACACACGCTCACACACGCAGAGACACACACACTGTCACACACACTCACACACAGACACAAACACACAGACACAGACTCACACACACTCACACACACACAGACACACACACAAAGACACAGACACACACACTCACACAGACACTCACGAAGACACAGACACACACACTCACACACACACAGACACACACACACAGACACAAGCACATAGACACAGACACACACATTCACACACACACAGACACACACACGCAGACACACACACTCACACAGACACACACACACCTACAGACACACTTACACTGACACACACAGACACACAGACACAGACACACACACTCACACAGACACACACACACAGACACAGAGACACACACTCACAGACAAACACAGACACACACACAAACACACTTACACTGATACACACTCACACACAGACACAAACACACAGACACAGACGCACACACTCACACACACAGACACACAAACAGACACAGACACACACACTCACACAGTCACACACACACGCACAGACACACACACAGACACACACAGACAGATACACACACAGACAGACACAGACACACACATACAGACTCAGACACACACACACAGACACAGACAGACACACACACACACACACAGACACACACACTCACACACGCAGAGACACACACACTGTCACACACACTCACACACAGACACAAACACACAGACACAGACTGACACACACTCACACACACACAGACTCACACACAAAGACACAGACACACACACTCACACAGACACTCACACAGACACAGACACACACACTCACAGACACAAGCACATAGACACAGACACACACATTCACACACACACAGACACACACAGACACACACACTCACACAGACACACACACACCCACAGACACACACACACACAGACACACACACACACCCACAGACACACTTACACTGACACACACACAAATAGACACACACACAGACACACAGACACAGACACACACACTCACACAGAGACACACACTCACAGACAAACACAGACACACACACAAACACACTTACACTGATACACACTCACACACAGACACAAACACACAGACACAAACACATAGACACAGCCACACACACACAGACACACACACACACACACACACAGACACACACACAGACACACACACAGACACACACACTCACATACACACACAGACACAGGCACACACACTCACACACACACAAACTCACACACACAGACACACACACTCACAGACACACACAAACGCACACACACACTTACACAGACACACACACACAGACACAAACACATAGACACAGACACACACACTCACACAAGCAGACACACACAGACACACACACACAGACACAGACACACACACACGCTCACACACGCAGAGACACACACACTGTCACACACACTCACACACAGACACAAACACACAGACACAGACTCACACACACTCACACACACACAGACACACACACAAAGACACAGACACACACACTCACACAGACACTCACGAAGACACAGACACACACACTCACACACACACAGACACACACACACAGACACAAGCACATAGACACAGACACACACATTCACACACACACAGACACACACACGCAGACACACACACTCACACAGACACACACACACCTACAGACACACTTACACTGACACACACAGACACACAGACACAGACACACACACTCACACAGACACACACACACAGACACAGAGACACACACTCACAGACAAACACAGACACACACACAAACACACTTACACTGATACACACTCACACACAGACACAAACACACAGACACAGACGCACACACTCACACACACAGACACACAAACAGACACAGACACTCACACTCACACAGACACACTCACACACACTCACACACACACAGACACACACACTCACACAGACCCACACACTCCCACAGACACACTTACACTGACACACACACAAATAGACACACACACAGACACACAGACACACACACTCACACAGGCACACACACACAGACACAGAGACACACACTCACAGACAAACACAGACACACACACAAACACACTTACACTGATACACACTGACACACAGACACAAACACACAGACACTGACACACACACTCACACACACACAGACACACACACACAGACCCAGACACTCACAGACACACAGACACACACACACAAGCACATAGACACAGACACACACACTCACACACACAAACACACAGACACACACACACAGACACAGACACACACACTCACACAGACACACACAACCACAGACACACTTACACTGACACACACACAAATGACACACACACAGACACAGACACACACACTCACAGACATACACAGAAACACACACACACAGACACAGACACAGACACACACACACTCACACAGACACACACAAACAGACACAGACACAAACACTCACACACACACACCGACACACACACACACTTACACTGACAAAGACACAGACACACATACTCACAGACACAAACACATAGACACAGCCACACACACACAGACACACACACACACACACAGACACACACACAGACACACACACTCACATACACACACAGACACAGACACACACACTCACACACACACACACTCACACACACACAGACACACACACTCACAGACACACACAAACGCACACACACACTTACACAGACACACACACACAGACACAAACACATAGACACAGACACACACACTCACACAAGCAGACACACACACAGACACACACACTCACACACAGACACAAACACACAGACACAGACTCACACACACTCACACACACAGACACACACACAAAGACATAGACACACACACTCACACAGACACTCACAAAGACACAGACACACACACTCACACACACACAGACACACACACAGACACAAGCACATAGACACAGACACACACATTCACACATACACACAGACACACACACGCAGACACACACACTCACACAGACACACACACACACCCACAGACACACTTACACTGACACACACACAAATAGACACACACACAGACACACAGACACAGACACACACACTCACACAGACACACACACAGACAGACACAGAGACACACACTCACAGACAAACACAGACACACACACAAACACACTTACACTGATACACACTCACACACAGACACAAACACACAGACACAGACACACACACTCACACACACAGACACAGACACTCACAAACACACACACCGACACAGACAGACACAAACACAGACAAAGACACACACATTCACAGACACACACACACACACAGACACACACACTCACACACACAGACACACACACAGACACAGACACACACACTCACAGACACACACAGACACACACAGACACAGACACAGACGCACACACTCGCACAGACACCCACACACTCACACTCACACACACAGTTACACTGACACACACACAGACTCAGACACACACACTCACAGACACACACAGACACACACAGAGACATTTACTCTGACACACACACACATACAGACACACACACACAGACACAGACACGCACACTCGCACAGAAACACACAGACACACACAGACACACACACTCACACACACAGACACACACACACACTGACAGATACACACAGACACACACACACTTACACTGACACACACACAGACACAGACACACACACTCGCACAGACACACACACACTCAGACACACTCAGACAGAAACACATAGACACAGATAAACGCTCACAGACACACACAGACACACACACAGACGCAGTCACACACACTCACACAGACACACACACACCCACAGACACAGACACACACACTCACAAACACACACACACAGACACAAAAACACACAAACACAGACACACACATTCACAGACACACACACTCACACACAGAGACACACACACACAGACACAGACAGACACACTCACACAGACACACACACAGACACAGACACACACACTCACACAGTCACACACACACGCACAGACACACACACAGACACACACAGACAGATACACACACAGACAGACACAGACACACACATACAGACACAGACACACACACAGACACAGTCACACATATTCACTGACACACACAGACACACACACACACACACACAAACACACAGACACAGACAGACACACACACAGACACACACACAGACACAGACACACACACACTTACACTGACACACACAAAGACACACACACACAGACACAGACACACAGACACAGACTCACACACACTCACACACACACAGACACACACACAAAGACACAGACACACACACTCACACAGACACTCACAAAGACACAGACACACACACTCACACACACACAGACACACACACAGACACAAGCACATAGACACAGACACACACATTCACACATACACACAGACACACACACGCAGACACACACACTCACACAGACACACACACACACCCACAGACACACTTACACTGACACACACACAAATAGACACACACACAGACACACAGACACAGACACACACACTCACACAGACACACACACACACAGACACAGAGACACACACTCACAGACAAACACAGACACACACAAACACACTTACACTGATACACACTCACACACAGACACAAACACACAGACACAGACACACACACTCACACACACAGACACAGACACTCACACTCACACAGACACACTCACACACACTCACACACACACAGAGACACACACACACACAAGCACATAGACACAGACACACACACACTCACACACACACACACAGACACAGACACACACACTCACACAGACACACACACACACCCACAGACACACTTACACTGACACACACACAAATGACACACACACAGACACAGGCACACACACACTCACAGACATACACAGAAACACACACACAGAGACACAGACACACACACACACAGACACACACAGACACACACAGACACAGACACAGACACACACACTCGCACAGACACACACACACACAGACGCACACACTCGCACAGACACCCACACACTCACACTCACACACACAGTTACACTGACACACACACAGACTCAGACACACACACTCACAGACACACACAGACACACACAGAGACATTTACTCTGACACACACACATACAGACACACACACACAGACACAGACACACACACAGACACACACACACAGACACAGACACACACACTCACACACGCAGAGACACACACACTGTCACACACACTCACACACAGACACAAACACACAGACACAGACTGACACACACTCACACACACACAGACTCACACACAAAGACACAGACACACACACTCACACAGACACAGACACACACACTCACACACACACAGACTCACACACAAAGACACAGACACACACACTCACACAGACACTCACACAGACACAGACACACACACTCACACACACACAGACACAAGCACATAGACACAGACACACACATTCACACACACACACAGACACACACAGACACACACACTCACACAGACACACACACACCCACAGACACACTTACACTGACACACACACAAATAGACACACACACAGACACAGACACACACAGACACAGAGACACACACTCACAGACAAACACAGACACACACACAAACACACTTACACTGATACACACTCACACACAGACACAAACACACAGACACAGACACACACACTCACACACGCACAGACACACACACAGACACAGACACTCACACTCACACAGACACACACACACACTCACACACACAGACACACACACACACAAGCACATAGACACAGACACACCCACTCACACACACAAACACACAGACATACACACACACAGACACAGCCACACACACTCAAACAGACACACACACACACCCACAGACACACTTACACTGACACACACACAAATGACACACACACAGACACAGACACACACACTCACAGACATACACAGAAACACACACACACAGACACAGACACACACACACACACTCACACAGACACACACAAACAGACACAGACACAAACACTCACAAACACACACCGACACACACACACACACTTACACTGACAAAGACACAGACACACATACTCACAGACACAAACACATAGACACAGCCACACACACACAGACACACACACACACAGACACACACACAGACACACACACTCACATACACACACAGACACAGACACACACACACACACACACAGACAGACACACACACAGACACAGACACACACACACTTACACTGACACACATAAAGACACACACACACAGACAAAGACACACACACACACAGACACACACACACACAGACACAGACACACACACTCACACACGCAGAGACACACACACTGTCACACACACTCACACACAGACCCATCACACAGACACAGACTGACACACACCCACACACACACAGACTCACACACAAAGACACAGACACACACACTCACACAGACACTCACACAGACACAGACACACACACTCACACACACACAGACACACACACACAGACACAAGCACATAGACACAGACACACACATTCACACACACACACACACAGACACACACAGACACACACACTCACACAGACACACACACACCCACAGACACACTTACACTGACACACACACAAATAGACACACACACAGACACACACACACTTACACTGACAAAGACACAGACACACATACTCGCAGACACAAACACATAGACACAGCCACACACACACAGACACACACACACACACACACAGACACACACACAGACACACACACAGACACACACACTCACATACACACACAGACACAGACACACACACTCACACACACACAAACTCACACACACAGACACACACACTCACAGACACACACAAACGCACACACACACTTACACAGACACACACACACAGACACAAACACATAGACACAGACACACACACTCACACAAGCAGACACACACACAGACACACACACACACAGACACAGACACACACACGCACGCTCACACACGCAGAGACACACACACTGTCACACACACTCACACACAGACACAAACACACAGACACAGACTCACACACACTCACACAGACACTCACGAAGACACAGACGCACACACTCACACACAAACAGACACACACACACAGACACAAGCACATAGACACAGACACACACATTCACACACACACACAGACACACACACGCAGACACACACACTCACACAGACACACACACACCCACAGACACACTTACACTGACACACACACAAATAGACACACACACAGACACACAGACACAGACACACACACTCACACAGACACACACACACAGACACAGAGACACACACTCACAGACAAACACAGACACACACACAAACACACTTACACTGATACACACTCACACACAGACACAAACACACAGACACAATCACATAGACACAGCCACACACACACAGACACACACACACACACACACACAGACACACACACAGACACACACACAGACACACACACTCACATACACACACAGACACAGACACACACACTCACACACACACAAACTCACACACACAGACACACACACTCACAGACACACACAAACGCACACACACACTTACACAGACACACACACACAGACACAAACACATAGACACAGACACACACACTCACACAAGCAGACACACACAGACACACACACACACAGACACAGACACACACACGCTCACACACGCAGAGACACACACACTGTCACACACACTCACACACAGACACAAACACACAGACACCGACTCACACACACTCACACACACACAGACACACACACAAAGACACAGACACACACACTCACACAGACACTCACGAAGACACAGACACACACACTCACACACACACAGACACACACACAGACACAAGCACATAGACACAGACACACACATTCACACACACACACAGACACACACACGCAGACACACACACTCACACAGACACAAACACACCTACAGACACACTTACACTGACACACGCACAGACACACAGACACAGACACACACACTCACACAGACACACACACACAGACACAGAGACACACACTCACAGACAAACACAGACACACAAACAAACACACTTACACTGATACACACTCACACACAGACACAAACACACAGACACAGACGCACACACTCACACACACAGACACACAAACAGACACAGACACTCACACTCACACAGACACACTCACACACACTCACACACACACAGACACACACACTCACACAGACCCACACACACCCACAGACACACTTACACTGACACACACACAAATAGACACACACACAGACACACAGACACACACACTCACACAGGCACACACACACAGACACAGAGACACACACTCACAGACAAACACAGACACACACACAAACACACTTACACTGATACACACTCACACACAGACACAAACACACAGACACAGACACACACACTCACACACACACAGACACACACACACAGACCCAGACACTCACACTCACACAGACACACACACACACTCACACACACACAGACACACACACACAAGCACATAGACACAGACACACACACTCACACACACAAACACACAGACACACACACACAGACACAGACACACACACTCACACAGACACACACACACAACCACAGACACACTTACACTGACACACACACAAATGACACACACACAGACACAGACACACACACTCACAGACATACACAGAAACACACACACACAGACACAGACACACACACACACACTCACACAGACACACACAAACAGACACAGACACAAACACTCACACACACACCGACACACACACACACTTACACTGACAAAGACACAGACACACATACTCACAGACACAAACACATAGACACAGCCACACACACACAGACACACACACACACACAGACACACACACTCACATACACACACAGACACAGACACACACACTCACACACACACACACTCACACACACACAGACACACACACTCACAGACACACACAAACGCACACACACACTTACACAGACACACACACACAGACACAAACACATAGACACAGACACACACACTCACACAAGCAGACACACACACAGACACACACACACACAGACACAGACACACACACGCACGCTCACACACGCAGAGACACACACACTGTCACACACACTCACACACAGACACAAACACACAGACACAGACTCACACACACTCACACAGACACTCACGAAGACACAGACGCACACACTCACACACACACAGACACACACACACAGACACAAGCACATAGACACAGACACACACATTCACACACACACACAGACACACACACGCAGACACACACACTCACACAGACACACACACACCCACAGACACACTTACACTGACACACACACAAATAGACACACACACAGACACACAGACACAGACACACACACTCACACAGACACACACACACAGACACAGAGACACACACTCACAGACAAACACAGACACACACACAAACACACTTACACTGATACACACTCACACACAGACACAAACACACAGACACAATCACATAGACACAGCCACACACACACAGACACACACACACACACACACACAGACACACACACAGACACACACACAGACACACACACTCACATACACACACAGACACAGACACACACACTCACACACACACAAACTCACACACACAGACACACACACTCACAGACACACACAAACGCACACACACACTTACACAGACACACACACACAGACACAAACACATAGACACAGACACACACACTCACACAAGCAGACACACACAGACACACACACACACAGACACAGACACACACACGCTCACACACGCAGAGACACACACACTGTCACACACACTCACACACAGACACAAACACACAGACACAGACTCACACACACTCACACACACACAGACACACACACAAAGACACAGACACACACACTCACACAGACACTCACGAAGACACAGACACACACACTCACACACACACAGACACACACACAGACACAAGCACATAGACACAGACACACACATTCACACACACACACAGACACACACACGCAGACACACACACTCACACAGACACAAACACACCTACAGACACACTTACACTGACACACGCACAGACACACAGACACAGACACACACACTCACACAGACACACACACACAGACACAGAGACACACACTCACAGACAAACACAGACACACAAACAAACACACTTACACTGATACACACTCACACACAGACACAAACACACAGACACAGACGCACACACTCACACACACAGACACACAAACAGACACAGACACTCACACTCACACAGACACACTCACACACACTCACACACACACAGACACACACACTCACACAGACCCACACACACCCACAGACACACTTACACTGACACACACACAAATAGACACACACACAGACACACAGACACACACACTCACACAGGCACACACACACAGACACAGAGACACACACTCACAGACAAACACAGACACACACACAAACACACTTACACTGATACACACTCACACACAGACACAAACACACAGACACAGACACACACACTCACACACACACAGACACACACACACAGACCCAGACACTCACACTCACACAGACACACACACACACTCACACACACACAGACACACACACACAAGCACATAGACACAGACACACACACTCACACACACAAACACACAGACACACACACACAGACACAGACACACACACTCACACAGACACACACACACAACCACAGACACACTTACACTGACACACACACAAATGACACACACACAGACACAGACACACACACTCACAGACATACACAGAAACACACACACACAGACACAGACACACACACACACACTCACACAGACACACACAAACAGACACAGACACAAACACTCACACACACACCGACACACACACACACTTACACTGACAAAGACACAGACACACATACTCACAGACACAAACACATAGACACAGCCACACACACACAGACACACACACACACACAGACACACACACTCACATACACACACAGACACAGACACACACACTCACACACACACACACTCACACACACACAGACACACACACTCACAGACACACACAAACGCACACACACACTTACACAGACACACACACACAGACACAAACACATAGACACAGACACACACACTCACACAAGCAGACACACACACAGACACACACACACACATACAGACACACACACTCACAGACACACACAGACACACACACAGACACAGACACGCACACTCGCACAGAAACACACAGACACACACAGACACACACACTCACACACACAGACACACACACACACTGACAGATACACACAGACACACACACACTTACACTGACACACACACAGACACAGACACACACACTCGCACAGACACACACACACTCAGACACACTCAGACAGAAACACATAGACACAGATACACGCTCACAGACACACACAGACACACACACAGACGCAGTCACACACACTCACACAGACACACACACACCCACAGACACAGACACACACACTCACAAACACACACACACAGACACAAAAACACACAAACACAGACACACACATTCACAGACACACACACTCACACACAGAGACACACACACACAGACACAGACAGACACACTCACACAGACACACACACAGACACACACACAGACACAGACACACACACTCACACAGTCACACACACACGCAGAGACACACACACTGTCACACACACTCACACACAGACACAAACACACAGACACAGACTCACACACACTCACACACACACAGACACACACACAAAGACACAGACACACACACTCACACAGACACTCACGAAGACACAGACACACACACTCACACACACACAGACACACACACAGACACAAGCACATAGACACAGACACACACATTCACACACACACACAGACACACACACGCAGACACACACACTCACACAGACACAAACACACCTACAGACACACTTACACTGACACACGCACAGACACACAGACACAGACACACACACTCACACAGACACACACACACAGACACAGAGACACACACTCACAGACAAACACAGACACACACACAAACACACACACTGATACACACTCACACACAGACACAAACACACAGACACAGACGCACACACTCACACACACAGACACACAAACAGACACAGACACTCACACTCACACAGACACACTCACACACACTCACACACACACAGACACACACACTCACACAGACCCACACACACCCACAGACACACTTACACTGACACACACACAAATAGACACACACACAGACACACAGACACACACACTCACACAGGCACACACACACAGACACAGAGACACACACTCACAGACAAACACAGACACACACACAAACACACTTACACTGATACACACTCACACACAGACACAAACACACAGACACAGACACACACACTCACACACACACAGACACACACACACAGACCCAGACACTCACACTCACACAGACACACACACACACTCACACACACACAGACACACACACACAAGCACATAGACACAGACACACACACTCACACACACAAACACACAGACACACACACACAGACACAGACACACACACTCACACAGACACACACACACAACCACAGACACACTTACACTGACACACACACAAATGACACACACACAGACACAGACACACACACTCACAGACATACACAGAAACACACACACACAGACACACACACACACACACACACTCACACAGACACACACAAACAGACACAGACACAAACACTCACACACACACACCGACACACACACACACTTACACTGACAAAGACACAGACACACATACTCACAGACACAAACACATAGACACAGCCACACACACACAGACACACACACACACACAGACACACACACAGACACACACACTCACATACACACACAGACACAGACACACACACTCACACACACACACACTCACACACACACAGACACACACACTCACAGACACACACAAACGCACACACACACTTACACAGACACACACACACAGACACAAACACATAGACACAGACACACACACTCACACAAGCAGACACACACACAGACACACACACTCACACACAGACACAAACACACAGACACAGACTCACACACACTCACACACACAGACACACACGCAAAGACACAGACACACACACTCACACAGACACTCACAAAGACACAGACACACACACTCACACACACACAGACACACACACAGACACAAGCACATAGACACAGACACACACATTCACACATACACACAGACACACACACGCAGACACACACACCCACACAGACACACACACACACCCACAGACACACTTACACTGACACACACACAAATAGACACACACACAGACACACAGACACAGACACACACACTCACACAGACACACACACAGACAGACACAGAGACACACACTCACAGACAAACACAGACACACACACAAACACACTTACACTGATGCACACTCACACACAGACACAAACACACAGACACAGACACACACACTCACACACACAGACACAGACACTCACAAACACACACACCGACACAGACAGACACAAACACAGACAAAGACACACACATTCACAGACACACACACACAGAGACACACACACTCACACACACAGACACACACACAGACACAGACGCACACACTCACAGACACACACAGACACACACAGACACAGACACAGACGCACACACTCGCACACTCACACACACAGTTACACTGACACACACACAGACTCAGACACACACACTCACAGACACACACAGACACACACAGAGACATTTACTCTGACACACACACACATACAGACACACACACACAGACACAGACACGCACACTCGCACAGAAACACACAGACACACACAGACACACACACTCACACACACAGACACACACACACACTGACAGATACACACAGACACACACACACTTACACTGACACACACACAGACACAGACACACACACTCAGACACACTCAGACAGAAACACATAGACACAGATAAACGCTCACAGACACACACAGACACACACACAGACGCAGTCACACACACTCACACAGACACACACACACCCACAGACACAGACACACACACAAACACACACACACAGACACAAAAACACACAAACACAGACACACACATTCACAGACACACACACTCACACACAGAGACACACACACACAGACACAGACAGACACACTCACACAGACACACACACAGACACAGACACACACACTCACACAGTCACACACACACGCACAGACACACACACAGACACACACAGACAGATACACACACAGACAGACACAGACACACACATACAGACACAGACACACACACACAGACACAGTCACACATATTCACTGACACACACAGACACACACACACACACACAGACACAGACAGACACACACACAGACACACACACAGACACAGACACACACACACTTACACTGACACACACAAAGACACACACACACAGACACAGACACACAGACACAGACTCACACACACTCACACACACACAGACACACACACAAAGACACAGACACACACACTCACACACACACAGACACACACACAGACACAAGCACATAGACACAGACACACACATTCACACATACACACAGACACACACACGCAGACACACACACTCACACAGACACACACACACACCCACAGACACACTTACACTGACACACACACAAATAGACACACACACAGACACACAGACACAGACACACACACTCACACAGACACACACACAGACACAGAGACACACACTCACAGACAAACACAGACACACACACAAACACACTTACACTGATACACACTCACACACAGACACAAACACACAGACACAGACACACACACTCACACACACAGACACAGACACTCACACACACACAGACACACTCACACACACTCACACACACACAGAGACACACACACACACAAGCACATAGACACAGACACACACACACTCACACACACACACACAGACACAGACACACACACTCACACAGACACACACACACACCCACAGACACACTTACACTGACACACACACAAATGACACACACACAGACACAGACACACACACTCACAGACATACACAGAAACACACACACACAGACACAGACACAGACACACACACACTCACACAGACACACACAAACAGACACAGACACAAACACTCACACACACACACCGACACACACACACACTTACACTGACAAAGACACAGACACACATACTCACAGACACAAACACATAGACACAGCCACACACACACAGACACACACACAGACACACACACACAGACACAAACACATAGACACAGACACACAAACTCACACACACAGACACACACACAGACACACACACACACAGACACAGACACACACACTCACACTCACACACGCAGAGACACACACACTGTCAAACACACTCACACACAGACACAAACACACAGACACAGACGCACACACTCACACACACACAGACACACACACACAGACACAAGCACATAGACAGACACACACATTCACACACACACACACACAGACACACACACAGACACACACACACACACAGACACACACACACACCCACAGACACACTTACACTGACACACACACAAATAGACACACACACACGCACAAATAGACACACACACAGACACACAGACACAGACACACACACACACACAGACACAGAGACACACACTCACAGACAAACACAGACACACACACAAACACACTTACACTGATACACACTCACACACAGACACAAACACACAGACACAGACACACACACTCACACACACACAGACACACACACATACACAGACACTCACACACAAACAGACACACATACAGACACAGACACACACACTCACACAGACACACAAACACACCCACAGACACAGACACACACACTCACACAGACACACAAACACACACACCGACACAGACAGACACAAACACAGACAAAGACACACACATTCACAGACACACACACACACACAGACACACACACTCACACACACAGACACACACACAGACACAGACACACACACTCACAGACACACACAGACACACACAGACACAGACACAGACACACACACTCGCACAGACACACACACACACACAGACGCACACACTCGCACAGACACCCACACACTCACACTCACACACACAGTTACACTGACACACACACAGACTCAGACACACACACTCACAGACACACACAGACACACACAGAGACATTTACTCTGACACACACACACATACAGACACACACACACAGACACAGACACACACACAGACACACACACACAGACACAGACACACACACTCACACACGCAGAGACACACACACTGTCGCACACACTCACACACAGACACAAACACAGAGACACAGACTGACACACACTCACACACACACAGACTCACACACAAAGACACAGACACACACACTCACAAAGACACACACACTCGCACAGACACCCACACACTCACACTCACACACACAGTTACACTGACACACACAGACTCAGACACACACACTCACAGACACACACAGACACATTTACTCTGACACACACACATACAGACACACACACTCACAGACACACACAGACACACACACAGACACAGACACGCACACTCGCACAGAAACACACAGACACACACAGACACACACACTCACACACACAGACACACACACACACTGACAGATACACACAGACACACACACACTTACACTGACACACACACAGACACAGACACACACACTCGCACAGACACACACACACTCAGACACACTCAGACAGAAACACATAGACACAGATACACGCTCACAGACACACACAGACACACACACAGACGCAGTCACACACACTCACACAGACACACACACACCCACAGACACAGACACACACACTCACAAACACACACACACAGACACAAAAACACACAAACACAGACACACACATTCACAGACACACACACTCACACACAGAGACACACACACACAGACACAGACAGACACACTCACACAGACACACACACAGACACAGACACACACACTCACACAGTCACACACACACGCACAGACACACACACAGACACACACAGACAGATACACACACAGACAGACACAGACACACACATACAGACACAGACACACACACACAGACACCGTCACACATATTCACTGACACACACAGACACACACACACACACACACACAGACACAGACAGACACACACACAGACACACACACAGACACAGACACACACACACTTACACTGACACACACAAAGACACACACACACAGACACAGACACGCACACTCACACAGACACAGACACACAGACACAGACACACACACTCAGACACATACACAGACAAAGACACACACACACACAGACACAGACACACACACAGACACACACACACACAGACACAGACACACACACTCACACACGCAGAGACACACACACTGTCACACACACTCACACACAGACACAAACACACAGACACAGACTGACACACACTCACACACACACAGACTCACACACAAAGACACAGACACACACACTCACACAGACACTCACACAGACACAGACACACACACTCACACACACACAGACACAAGCACATAGACACAGACACGCACATTCACACACACACAGAGACACACACAGACACACACACTCACACAGACACACACACACCCACAGACACACTTACACTGACACACACACAAATAGACACACACACAGACACACAGACACAGACACACACACTCACACAGACACACACACACACAGACACAGAGACACACACTCACAGACAAACACAGACACACACACAAACACACTTACACTGATACACACTCACACACAGACACAAACACACAGACACAGACACACACACTCACACTCACACAGACACACACACAGACACATACACTCACACTCACACAGACTCACACACACTCACACACACAGACACACACACACACAAGCACATAGACAGACACACACACTCACACACACAAACACACAGACACACACACACAGACACAGAAACACACACTCACAGAGACACACACACACACCCACAGACACACTTACACTGACACACACACAAATGACACACACACAGACACAGACACACACACTCACAGACATACACAGAAACACACACACACAGACACAGACACAGACACACACACACTCACACAGACACACACAAACAGACACAGACACAAACACTCACACACACACACACTTACACTGACAAAGACACAGACACACATACTCACAGACACAAACACATAGACACAGCCACACACACACACACACACACACACAGACACACACACAGACACACACACTCACATACACACACAGACACAGACACACACACTCACACACACACACACACTCACACACACACAAACTCACACACACACAGACACACACAAACGCACACACACACTTACACAGACACACACACAAACACAAACACATAGACACAGAAACACACACTCACACAAGCAGACACACACACAGACACACACACAGACACAGACACACACACTCACGCTCACACACGCAGAGACACACACACTGTCACACACACTCACACACAGACACAAACACACAGACACAGACTCACACACACTCACACACACACAGACACACACACAAAGACACAGACACACACACTCACACAGACACTCACAAAGACACAGACTCACACACTCACACACACACAGACACACACACAGACACAAGCACATAGACACAGACACACACATTCACACATACACACAGACACACACACGCAGACACACACACTCACACAGACACACACACACACCCACAGACACACTTACACTGACACACACACAAATAGACACACACACAGACACACAGACACAGACACACACACTCACACAGACACACACACACACAGACACACACACACACAAGCACATAGACACAGACACACACACACTCACACACACACACACAGACACAGACACACACACTCACACAGACACACACACACACCCACAGACACACTTACACTGACACACACACAAATGACACACACACAGACACAGACACACACACTCACAGACATACACAGAAACACACACACACAGACACAGACACAGACACACACACACTCACACAGACACACACAAACAGACACAGACACAAACACTCACACACACACACCGACACACACACACACTTACACTGACAAAGACACAGACACACATACTCACAGACACAAACACATAGACACAGCCACACACACACAGACACACACACAGACACACACACACAGACACAAACACATAGACACAGACACACAAACTCACACACACAGACACACACACAGACACACACACACACAGACACAGACACACACACTCACACTCACACACGCAGAGACACACACACTGTCAAACACACTCACACACAGACACAAACACACAGACACAGACGCACACACTCACACACACACAGACACACACACACAGACACAAGCACATAGACAGACACACACATTCACACACACACACACACAGACACACACACAGACACACACACACACACAGACACACACACACACCCACAGACACACTTACACTGACACACACACAAATAGACACACACACACGCACAAATAGACACACACACAGACACACAGACACAGACACACACACACACACAGACACAGAGACACACACTCACAGACAAACACAGACACACACACAAACACACTTACACTGATACACACTCACACACAGACACAAACACACAGACACAGACACACACACTCACACACACACAGACACACACACATACACAGACACTCACACACAAACAGACACACATACAGACACAGACACACACACTCACACAGACACACAAACACACCCACAGACACAGACACACACACTCACACAGACACACAAACACACACACCGACACAGACAGACACAAACACAGACAAAGACACACACATTCACAGACACACACACACACACAGACACACACACTCACACACACAGACACACACACAGACACAGACACACACACTCACAGACACACACAGACACACACAGACACAGACACAGACACACACACTCGCACAGACACACACACACACACAGACGCACACACTCGCACAGACACCCACACACTCACACTCACACACACAGTTACACTGACACACACACAGACTCAGACACACACACTCACAGACACACACAGACACACACAGAGACATTTACTCTGACACACACACACATACAGACACACACACACAGACACAGACACACACACAGACACACACACACAGACACAGACACACACACTCACACACGCAGAGACACACACACTGTCGCACACACTCACACACAGACACAAACACAGAGACACAGACTGACACACACTCACACACACACAGACTCACACACAAAGACACAGACACACACACTCACAAAGACACACACACTCGCACAGACACCCACACACTCACACTCACACACACAGTTACACTGACACACACAGACTCAGACACACACACTCACAGACACACACAGACACATTTACTCTGACACACACACATACAGACACACACACTCACAGACACACACAGACACACACACAGACACAGACACGCACACTCGCACAGAAACACACAGACACACACAGACACACACACTCACACACACAGACACACACACACACTGACAGATACACACAGACACACACACACTTACACTGACACACACACAGACACAGACACACACACTCGCACAGACACACACACACTCAGACACACTCAGACAGAAACACATAGACACAGATACACGCTCACAGACACGCACAGACACACACACAGACGCAGTCACACACACTCACACAGACACACACACACCCACAGACACAGACACACACACACTCACAAACACACACACACAGACACAAAAACACACAAACACAGACACACACATTCACAGACACACACACTCACACACAGAGACACACACACACAGACACAGACAGACACACTCACACAGACACACACACAGACACAGACACACACACTCACACAGTCACACACACACGCACAGACACACACACAGACACACACAGACAGATACACACACAGACAGACACAGACACACACATACAGACACAGACACACACACACAGACACCGTCACACATATTCACTGACACACACAGACACACACACACACACACACACAGACACAGACAGACACACACACAGACACACACACAGACACAGACACACACACACTTACACTGACACACACAAAGACACACACACACAGACACAGACACGCACACTCACACAGACACAGACACACAGACACAGACACACACACTCAGACACATACACAGACAAAGACACACACACACACAGACACAGACACACACACAGACACACACACACACAGACACAGACACACACACTCACACACGCAGAGACACACACACTGTCACACACACTCACACACAGACACAAACACACAGACACAGACTGACACACACTCACACACACACAGACTCACACACAAAGACACAGACACACACACTCACACAGACACTCACACTGACACAGACACACACACTCACACACACACAGACACAAGCACATAGACACAGACACGCACATTCACACACACACAGAGACACACACAGACACACACACTCACACAGACACACACACACCCACAGACACACTTACACTGACACACACACAAATAGACACACACACAGACACACAGACACAGACACACACACTCACACAGACACACACACACACAGACACAGAGACACACACTCACAGACAAACACAGACACACACACAAACACACTTACACTGATACACACTCACACACAGACACAAACACACAGACACAGACACACACACTCACACTCACACAGACACACACACAGACACATACACTCACACTCACACAGACTCACACACACTCACACACACAGACACACACACACACAAGCACATAGACAGACACACACACTCACACACACAAACACACAGACACACACACACAGACACAGAAACACACACTCACAGAGACACACACACACACCCACAGACACACTTACACTGACACACACACAAATGACACACACACAGACACAGACACACACACTCACAGACATACACAGAAACACACACACACAGACACAGACACAGACACACACACACTCACACAGACACACACAAACAGACACAGACACAAACACTCACACACACACACACTTACACTGACAAAGACACAGACACACATACTCACAGACACAAACACATAGACACAGCCACACACACACACACACACACACACAGACACACACACAGACACACACACTCACATACACACACAGACACAGACACACACACTCACACACACACACACACTCACACACACACAAACTCACACACACACAGACACACACAAACGCACACACACACTTACACAGACACACACACAAACACAAACACATAGACACAGACACACACACTCACACAAGCAGACACACACACAGACACACACACAGACACAGACACACACACTCACGCTCACACACGCAGAGACACACACACTGTCACACACACTCACACACAGACACAAACACACAGACACAGACTCACACACACTCACACACACACAGACACACACACAAAGACACAGACACACACACTCACACAGACACTCACAAAGACACAGACTCACACACTCACACACACACAGACACACACACAGACACAAGCACATAGACACAGACACACACATTCACACATACACACAGACACACACACGCAGACACACACACTCACACAGACACACACACACACCCACAGACACACTTACACTGACACACACACAAATAGACACACACACAGACACACAGACACAGACACACACACTCACACAGACACACACACACACAGACACACACACACACAAGCACATAGACACAGACACACACACACTCACACACACACACACAGACACAGACACACACACTCACACAGACACACACACACACCCACAGACACACTTACACTGACACACACACAAATGACACACACACAGACACAGACACACACACTCACAGACATACACAGAAACACACACACACAGACACAGACACAGACACACACACACTCACACAGACACACACAAACAGACACAGACACAAACACTCACACACACACACCGACACACACACACACTTACACTGACAAAGACACAGACACACATACTCACAGACACAAACACATAGACACAGCCACACACACACAGACACACACACAGACACACACACACAGACACAAACACATAGACACAGACACACAAACTCACACACACAGACACACACACAGACACACACACACACAGACACAGACACACACACTCACACTCACACACGCAGAGACACACACACTGTCAAACACACTCACACACAGACACAAACACACAGACACAGACGCACACACTCACACACACACAGACACACACACACAGACACAAGCACATAGACAGACACACACATTCACACACACACACACACAGACACACACACAGACACACACACACACACAGACACACACACACACCCACAGACACACTTACACTGACACACACACAAATAGACACACACACACGCACAAATAGACACACACACAGACACACAGACACAGACACACACACACACACAGACACAGAGACACACACTCACAGACAAACACAGACACACACACAAACACACTTACACTGATACACACTCACACACAGACACAAACACACAGACACAGACACACACACTCACACACACACAGACACACACACATACACAGACACTCACACACAAACAGACACACATACAGACACAGACACACACACTCACACAGACACACAAACACACCCACAGACACAGACACACACACTCACACAGACACACAAACACACACACCGACACAGACAGACACAAACACAGACAAAGACACACACATTCACAGACACACACACACACACAGACACACACACTCACACACACAGACACACACACAGACACAGACACACACACTCACAGACACACACAGACACACACAGACACAGACACAGACACACACACTCGCACAGACACACACACACACACAGACGCACACACTCGCACAGACACCCACACACTCACACTCACACACACAGTTACACTGACACACACACAGACTCAGACACACACACTCACAGACACACACAGACACACACAGAGACATTTACTCTGACACACACACACATACAGACACACACACACAGACACAGACACACACACAGACACACACACACAGACACAGACACACACACTCACACACGCAGAGACACACACACTGTCGCACACACTCACACACAGACACAAACACAGAGACACAGACTGACACACACTCACACACACACAGACTCACACACAAAGACACAGACACACACACTCACAAAGACACACACACTCGCACAGACACCCACACACTCACACTCACACACACAGTTACACTGACACACACAGACTCAGACACACACACTCACAGACACACACAGACACATTTACTCTGACACACACACATACAGACACACACACTCACAGACACACACAGACACACACACAGACACAGACACGCACACTCGCACAGAAACACACAGACACACACAGACACACACACTCACACACACAGACACACACACACACTGACAGATACACACAGACACACACACACTTACACTGACACACACACAGACACAGACACACACACTCGCACAGACACACACACACTCAGACACACTCAGACAGAAACACATAGACACAGATACACGCTCACAGACACACACAGACACACACACAGACGCAGTCACACACACTCACACAGACACACACACACCCACAGACACAGACACACACACACTCACAAACACACACACACAGACACAAAAACACACAAACACAGACACACACATTCACAGACACACACACTCACACACAGAGACACACACACACAGACACAGACAGACACACTCACACAGACACACACACAGACACAGACACACACACTCACACAGTCACACACACACGCACAGACACACACACAGACACACACAGACAGATACACACACAGACAGACACAGACACACACATACAGACACAGACACACACACACAGACACCGTCACACATATTCACTGACACACACAGACACACACACACACACACACACAGACACAGACAGACACACACACAGACACACACACAGACACAGACACACACACACTTACACTGACACACACAAAGACACACACACACAGACACAGACACGCACACTCACACAGACACAGACACACAGACACAGACACACACACTCAGACACATACACAGACAAAGACACACACACACACAGACACAGACACACACACAGACACACACACACACAGACACAGACACACACACTCACACACGCAGAGACACACACACTGTCACACACACTCACACACAGACACAAACACACAGACACAGACTGACACACACTCACACACACACAGACTCACACACAAAGACACAGACACACACACTCACACAGACACTCACACAGACACAGACACACACACTCACACACACACAGACACAAGCACATAGACACAGACACGCACATTCACACACACACAGAGACACACACAGACACACACACTCACACAGACACACACACACCCACAGACACACTTACACTGACACACACACAAATAGACACACACACAGACACACAGACACAGACACACACACTCACACAGACACACACACACACAGACACAGAGACACACACTCACAGACAAACACAGACACACACACAAACACACTTACACTGATACACACTCACACACAGACACAAACACACAGACACAGACACACACACTCACACTCACACAGACACACACACAGACACATACACTCACACTCACACAGACTCACACACACTCACACACACAGACACACACACACACAAGCACATAGACAGACACACACACTCACACACACAAACACACAGACACACACACACAGACACAGAAACACACACTCACAGAGACACACACACACACCCACAGACACACTTACACTGACACACACACAAATGACACACACACAGACACAGACACACACACTCACAGACATACACAGAAACACACACACACAGACACAGACACAGACACACACACACTCACACAGACACACACAAACAGACACAGACACAAACACTCACACACACACACCGACACACACACACACTTACACTGACAAAGACACAGACACACATACTCACAGACACAAACACATAGACACAGCCACACACACACACACACACACACACAGACACACACACAGACACACACACTCACATACACACACAGACACAGACACACACACTCACACACACACACACACTCACACACACACAAACTCACACACACACAGACACACACAAACGCACACACACACTTACACAGACACACACACAAACACAAACACATAGACACAGACACACACACTCACACAAGCAGACACACACACAGACACACACACAGACACAGACACACACACTCACGCTCACACACGCAGAGACACACACACTGTCACACACACTCACACACAGACACAAACACACAGACACAGACTCACACACACTCACACACACACAGACACGCACACAAAGACACAGACACACACACTCACACAGACACTCACAAAGACACAGACTCACACACTCACACACACACAGACACACACACAGACACAAGCACATAGACACAGACACACACATTCACACATACACACAGACACACACACGCAGACACACACACTCACACAGACACACACACACACCCACAGACACACTTACACTGACACACACACAAATAGACACACACACAGACACACAGACACAGACACACACACTCACACAGACACACACACACACAGACACAGAGACACACACTCACAGACAAACACAGACACACACACAAACACACTTACACTGATACACACTCACACACAGACACAAACACACAGACACAGACACACACACTCACACACACAGACACAGACACTCACACTCACACAGACACACTCACACACACTCACGCACACACAGAGACACACACACACACAAGCACATAGACACAGACACACACACACTCACACACACACACAGACACAGACACACACATTCACACAGACACACACACACACCCACAGACACACTTACACTGACACACACACAAATGACACACACACAGAGACAGACACACACACTCACAGACATACACAGAAACACACACACACAGACACAGACACAGACACACACACACTCACACAGACACACACAAACAGACACAGACACACACACACAGACACAAACACATAGAAACAGACACACAAACTCACACACACAGACACACACACAGACACACACAAACACAGACACAGACACACACACTCACACTCACACACGCAGAGACACACACACTGTCAAACACACTCACACACAGACACAAAAACACAGACACAGACGCACACACTCACACACACACAGACACACACACACAGACACAAGCACATAGACAGACACACACATTCACACACACACACACACAGACACACACACACAGACACACACACACACACACAGACACACACACACACCCACAGACACACTTACACTGACACACACACAAATAGACACACACACACACACAAATAAACACACACACAGACACACAGACACAGACACACACACACACACAGACACAGAGACACACACTCACAGACAAACACAGACACACACACAAACACACTTACACTGATACACACTCACACACAGACACAAACACACAGACACAGACACACACACTCACACACACACAGACACACACACAGACACAGACACTCACACACAAACAGACACACATACAGACACAGACACACACACTCACACAGACACACAAACACACCCACAGACACAGACACACACACTCACAAACACACACACCGACACAGACAGACACAAACACAGACAAAGACACACACATTCACAGACACACACACACACACACACAGACACACACACTCACACACACAGACACACACACAGACACAGACACACACACTCACACAGACACTCACACAGACACAGACACACACACTCACACACACACAGACACAAGCACATAGACACAGACACGCACATTCACACACACACAGAGACACACACAGACACACACACTCACACAGACACACACACACCCACAGACACACTTACACTGACACACACACAAATAGACACACACACAGACACACAGACACAGACACACACACTCACACAGACACACACACACACAGACACAGAGACACACACTCACAGACAAACACAGACACACACACAAACACACTTACACTGATACACACTCACACACAGACACAAACACACAGACACAGACACACACACTCACACTCACACAGACACACACACAGACACATACACTCACACTCACACAGACTCACACACACTCACACACACAGACACACACACACACAAGCACATAGACAGACACACACACTCACACACACAAACACACAGACACACACACACAGACACAGAAACACACACTCACAGAGACACACACACACACCCACAGACACACTTACACTGACACACACACAAATGACACACACACAGACACAGACACACACACTCACAGACATACACAGAAACACACACACACAGACACAGACACAGACACACACACACTCACACAGACACACACAAACAGACACAGACACAAACACTCACACACACACACCGACACACACACACACTTACACTGACAAAGACACAGACACACATACTCACAGACACAAACACATAGACACAGCCACACACACACACACACACACACACAGACACACACACAGACACACACACTCACATACACACACAGACACAGACACACACACTCACACACACACACACACTCACACACACACAAACTCACACACACACAGACACACACAAACGCACACACACACTTACACAGACACACACACAAACACAAACACATAGACACAGACACACACACTCACACAAGCAGACACACACACAGACACACACACAGACACAGACACACACACTCACGCTCACACACGCAGAGACACACACACTGTCACACACACTCACACACAGACACAAACACACAGACACAGACTCACACACACTCACACACACACAGACACGCACACAAAGACACAGACACACACACTCACACAGACACTCACAAAGACACAGACTCACACACTCACACACACACAGACACACACACAGACACAAGCACATAGACACAGACACACACATTCACACATACACACAGACACACACACGCAGACACACACACTCACACAGACACACACACACACCCACAGACACACTTACACTGACACACACACAAATAGACACACACACAGACACACAGACACAGACACACACACTCACACAGACACACACACACACAGACACAGAGACACACACTCACAGACAAACACAGACACACACACAAACACACTTACACTGATACACACTCACACACAGACACAAACACACAGACACAGACACACACACTCACACACACAGACACAGACACTCACACTCACACAGACACACTCACACACACTCACGCACACACAGAGACACACACACACACAAGCACATAGACACAGACACACACACACTCACACACACACACAGACACAGACACACACATTCACACAGACACACACACACACCCACAGACACACTTACACTGACACACACACAAATGACACACACACAGAGACAGACACACACACTCACAGACATACACAGAAACACACACACACAGACACAGACACAGACACACACACACTCACACAGACACACACAAACAGACACAGACACACACACTCAGACACACAGACACACACACACACTGACAGATACACACAGACACACACACACTTACACTGACACACACACAGACACAGACACACACACTCAGACACACTCAGACAGAAACACATAGACACAGATAAACGCTCACAGACACACACAGACACACACACAGACGCAGTCACACACACTCACACAGACACACACACACCCACAGACACAGACACACACACAAACACACACACACAGACACAAAAACACACAAACACAGACACACACATTCACAGACACACACACTCACACACAGAGACACACACACACAGACACAGACAGACACACTCACACAGACACACACACAGACACAGACACACACACTCACACAGTCACACACACACGCACAGACACACACACAGACACACACAGACAGATACACACACAGACAGACACAGACACACACATACAGACACAGACACACACACACAGACACAGTCACACATATTCACTGACACACACAGACACACACACACACACACAGACACAGACAGACACACACACAGACACACACACAGACACAGACACACACACACTTACACTGACACACACAAAGACACACACACACAGACACAGACACACAGACACAGACTCACACACACTCACACACACACAGACACACACACAAAGACACAGACACACACACTCACACACACACAGACACACACACAGACACAAGCACATAGACACAGACACACACATTCACACATACACACAGACACACACACGCAGACACACACACTCACACAGACACACACACACACCCACAGACACACTTACACTGACACACACACAAATAGACACACACACAGACACACAGACACAGACACACACACTCACACAGACACACACACAGACACAGAGACACACACTCACAGACAAACACAGACACACACACAAACACACTTACACTGATACACACTCACACACAGACACAAACACACAGACACAGACACACACACTCACACACACAGACACAGACACTCACACACACACAGACACACTCACACACACTCACACACACACAGAGACACACACACACACAAGCACATAGACACAGACACACACACACTCACACACACACACACAGACACAGACACACACACTCACACAGACACACACACACACCCACAGACACACTTACACTGACACACACACAAATGACACACACACAGACACAGACACACACACTCACAGACATACACAGAAACACACACACACAGACACAGACACAGACACACACACACTCACACAGACACACACAAACAGACACAGACACAAACACTCACACACACACACCGACACACACACACACTTACACTGACAAAGACACAGACACACATACTCACAGACACAAACACATAGACACAGCCACACACACACAGACACACACACAGACACACACACACAGACACAAACACATAGACACAGACACACAAACTCACACACACAGACACACACACAGACACACACACACACAGACACAGACACACACACTCACACTCACACACGCAGAGACACACACACTGTCAAACACACTCACACACAGACACAAACACACAGACACAGACGCACACACTCACACACACACAGACACACACACACAGACACAAGCACATAGACAGACACACACATTCACACACACACACACACAGACACACACACAGACACACACACACACACAGACACACACACACACCCACAGACACACTTACACTGACACACACACAAATAGACACACACACACGCACAAATAGACACACACACAGACACACAGACACAGACACACACACACACACAGACACAGAGACACACACTCACAGACAAACACAGACACACACACAAACACACTTACACTGATACACACTCACACACAGACACAAACACACAGACACAGACACACACACTCACACACACACAGACACACACACATACACAGACACTCACACACAAACAGACACACATACAGACACAGACACACACACTCACACAGACACACAAACACACCCACAGACACAGACACACACACTCACACAGACACACAAACACACACACCGACACAGACAGACACAAACACAGACAAAGACACACACATTCACAGACACACACACACACACAGACACACACACTCACACACACAGACACACACACAGACACAGACACACACACTCACAGACACACACAGACACACACAGACACAGACACAGACACACACACTCGCACAGACACACACACACACACAGACGCACACACTCGCACAGACACCCACACACTCACACTCACACACACAGTTACACTGACACACACACAGACTCAGACACACACACTCACAGACACACACAGACACACACAGAGACATTTACTCTGACACACACACACATACAGACACACACACACAGACACAGACACACACACAGACACACACACACAGACACAGACACACACACTCACACACGCAGAGACACACACACTGTCGCACACACTCACACACAGACACAAACACAGAGACACAGACTGACACACACTCACACACACACAGACTCACACACAAAGACACAGACACACACACTCACAAAGACACACACACTCGCACAGACACCCACACACTCACACTCACACACACAGTTACACTGACACACACAGACTCAGACACACACACTCACAGACACACACAGACACATTTACTCTGACACACACACATACAGACACACACACTCACAGACACACACAGACACACACACAGACACAGACACGCACACTCGCACAGAAACACACAGACACACACAGACACACACACTCACACACACAGACACACACACACACTGACAGATACACACAGACACACACACACTTACACTGACACACACACAGACACAGACACACACACTCGCACAGACACACACACACTCAGACACACTCAGACAGAAACACATAGACACAGATACACGCTCACAGACACACACAGACACACACACAGACGCAGTCACACACACTCACACAGACACACACACACCCACAGACACAGACACACACACTCACAAACACACACACACAGACACAAAAACACACAAACACAGACACACACATTCACAGACACACACACTCACACACAGAGACACACACACACAGACACAGACAGACACACTCACACAGACACACACACAGACACAGACACACACACTCACACAGTCACACACACACGCACAGACACACACACAGACACACACAGACAGATACACACACAGACAGACACAGACACACACATACAGACACAGACACACACACACAGACACCGTCACACATATTCACTGACACACACAGACACACACACACACACACACACAGACACAGACAGACACACACACAGACACACACACAGACACAGACACACACACACTTACACTGACACACACAAAGACACACACACACAGACACAGACACGCACACTCACACAGACACAGACACACAGACACAGACACACACACTCAGACACATACACAGACAAAGACACACACACACACAGACACAGACACACACACAGACACACACACACACAGACACAGACACACACACTCACACACGCAGAGACACACACACTGTCACACACACTCACACACAGACACAAACACACAGACACAGACTGACACACACTCACACACACACAGACTCACACACAAAGACACAGACACACACACTCACACAGACACTCACACAGACACAGACACACACACTCACACACACACAGACACAAGCACATAGACACAGACACGCACATTCACACACACACAGAGACACACACAGACACACACACTCACACAGACACACACACACCCACAGACACACTTACACTGACACACACACAAATAGACACACACACAGACACACAGACACAGACACACACACTCACACAGACACACACACACACAGACACAGAGACACACACTCACAGACAAACACAGACACACACACAAACACACTTACACTGATACACACTCACACACAGACACAAACACACAGACACAGACACACACACTCACACTCACACAGACACACACACAGACACATACACTCACACTCACACAGACTCACACACACTCACACACACAGACACACACACACACAAGCACATAGACAGACACACACACTCACACACACAAACACACAGACACACACACACAGACACAGAAACACACACTCACAGAGACACACACACACACCCACAGACACACTTACACTGACACACACACAAATGACACACACACAGACACAGACACACACACTCACAGACATACACAGAAACACACACACACAGACACAGACACAGACACACACACACTCACACAGACACACACAAACAGACACAGACACAAACACTCACACACACACACACTTACACTGACAAAGACACAGACACACATACTCACAGACACAAACACATAGACACAGCCACACACACACACACACACACACACAGACACACACACAGACACACACACTCACATACACACACAGACACAGACACACACACTCACACACACACACACACTCACACACACACAAACTCACACACACACAGACACACACAAACGCACACACACACTTACACAGACACACACACAAACACAAACACATAGACACAGAAACACACACTCACACAAGCAGACACACACACAGACACACACACAGACACAGACACACACACTCACGCTCACACACGCAGAGACACACACACTGTCACACACACTCACACACAGACACAAACACACAGACACAGACTCACACACACTCACACACACACAGACACACACACAAAGACACAGACACACACACTCACACAGACACTCACAAAGACACAGACTCACACACTCACACACACACAGACACACACACAGACACAAGCACATAGACACAGACACACACATTCACACATACACACAGACACACACACGCAGACACACACACTCACACAGACACACACACACACCCACAGACACACTTACACTGACACACACACAAATAGACACACACACAGACACACAGACACAGACACACACACTCACACAGACACACACACACACAGACACACACACACACAAGCACATAGACACAGACACACACACACTCACACACACACACACAGACACAGACACACACACTCACACAGACACACACACACACCCACAGACACACTTACACTGACACACACACAAATGACACACACACAGACACAGACACACACACTCACAGACATACACAGAAACACACACACACAGACACAGACACAGACACACACACACTCACACAGACACACACAAACAGACACAGACACAAACACTCACACACACACACCGACACACACACACACTTACACTGACAAAGACACAGACACACATACTCACAGACACAAACACATAGACACAGCCACACACACACAGACACACACACAGACACACACACACAGACACAAACACATAGACACAGACACACAAACTCACACACACAGACACACACACAGACACACACACACACAGACACAGACACACACACTCACACTCACACACGCAGAGACACACACACTGTCAAACACACTCACACACAGACACAAACACACAGACACAGACGCACACACTCACACACACACAGACACACACACACAGACACAAGCACATAGACAGACACACACATTCACACACACACACACACAGACACACACACAGACACACACACACACACAGACACACACACACACCCACAGACACACTTACACTGACACACACACAAATAGACACACACACACGCACAAATAGACACACACACAGACACACAGACACAGACACACACACACACACAGACACAGAGACACACACTCACAGACAAACACAGACACACACACAAACACACTTACACTGATACACACTCACACACAGACACAAACACACAGACACAGACACACACACTCACACACACACAGACACACACACATACACAGACACTCACACACAAACAGACACACATACAGACACAGACACACACACTCACACAGACACACAAACACACCCACAGACACAGACACACACACTCACACAGACACACAAACACACACACCGACACAGACAGACACAAACACAGACAAAGACACACACATTCACAGACACACACACACACACAGACACACACACTCACACACACAGACACACACACAGACACAGACACACACACTCACAGACACACACAGACACACACAGACACAGACACAGACACACACACTCGCACAGACACACACACACACACAGACGCACACACTCGCACAGACACCCACACACTCACACTCACACACACAGTTACACTGACACACACACAGACTCAGACACACACACTCACAGACACACACAGACACACACAGAGACATTTACTCTGACACACACACACATACAGACACACACACACAGACACAGACACACACACAGACACACACACACAGACACAGACACACACACTCACACACGCAGAGACACACACACTGTCGCACACACTCACACACAGACACAAACACAGAGACACAGACTGACACACACTCACACACACACAGACTCACACACAAAGACACAGACACACACACTCACAAAGACACACACACTCGCACAGACACCCACACACTCACACTCACACACACAGTTACACTGACACACACAGACTCAGACACACACACTCACAGACACACACAGACACATTTACTCTGACACACACACATACAGACACACACACTCACAGACACACACAGACACACACACAGACACAGACACGCACACTCGCACAGAAACACACAGACACACACAGACACACACACTCACACACACAGACACACACACACACTGACAGATACACACAGACACACACACACTTACACTGACACACACACAGACACAGACACACACACTCGCACAGACACACACACACTCAGACACACTCAGACAGAAACACATAGACACAGATACACGCTCACAGACACGCACAGACACACACACAGACGCAGTCACACACACTCACACAGACACACACACACCCACAGACACAGACACACACACACTCACAAACACACACACACAGACACAAAAACACACAAACACAGACACACACATTCACAGACACACACACTCACACACAGAGACACACACACACAGACACAGACAGACACACTCACACAGACACACACACAGACACAGACACACACACTCACACAGTCACACACACACGCACAGACACACACACAGACACACACAGACAGATACACACACAGACAGACACAGACACACACATACAGACACAGACACACACACACAGACACCGTCACACATATTCACTGACACACACAGACACACACACACACACACACACAGACACAGACAGACACACACACAGACACACACACAGACACAGACACACACACACTTACACTGACACACACAAAGACACACACACACAGACACAGACACGCACACTCACACAGACACAGACACACAGACACAGACACACACACTCAGACACATACACAGACAAAGACACACACACACACAGACACAGACACACACACAGACACACACACACACAGACACAGACACACACACTCACACACGCAGAGACACACACACTGTCACACACACTCACACACAGACACAAACACACAGACACAGACTGACACACACTCACACACACACAGACTCACACACAAAGACACAGACACACACACTCACACAGACACTCACACTGACACAGACACACACACTCACACACACACAGACACAAGCACATAGACACAGACACGCACATTCACACACACACAGAGACACACACAGACACACACACTCACACAGACACACACACACCCACAGACACACTTACACTGACACACACACAAATAGACACACACACAGACACACAGACACAGACACACACACTCACACAGACACACACACACACAGACACAGAGACACACACTCACAGACAAACACAGACACACACACAAACACACTTACACTGATACACACTCACACACAGACACAAACACACAGACACAGACACACACACTCACACTCACACAGACACACACACAGACACATACACTCACACTCACACAGACTCACACACACTCACACACACAGACACACACACACACAAGCACATAGACAGACACACACACTCACACACACAAACACACAGACACACACACACAGACACAGAAACACACACTCACAGAGACACACACACACACCCACAGACACACTTACACTGACACACACACAAATGACACACACACAGACACAGACACACACACTCACAGACATACACAGAAACACACACACACAGACACAGACACAGACACACACACACTCACACAGACACACACAAACAGACACAGACACAAACACTCACACACACACACACTTACACTGACAAAGACACAGACACACATACTCACAGACACAAACACATAGACACAGCCACACACACACACACACACACACACAGACACACACACAGACACACACACTCACATACACACACAGACACAGACACACACACTCACACACACACACACACTCACACACACACAAACTCACACACACACAGACACACACAAACGCACACACACACTTACACAGACACACACACAAACACAAACACATAGACACAGACACACACACTCACACAAGCAGACACACACACAGACACACACACAGACACAGACACACACACTCACGCTCACACACGCAGAGACACACACACTGTCACACACACTCACACACAGACACAAACACACAGACACAGACTCACACACACTCACACACACACAGACACACACACAAAGACACAGACACACACACTCACACAGACACTCACAAAGACACAGACTCACACACTCACACACACACAGACACACACACAGACACAAGCACATAGACACAGACACACACATTCACACATACACACAGACACACACACGCAGACACACACACTCACACAGACACACACACACACCCACAGACACACTTACACTGACACACACACAAATAGACACACACACAGACACACAGACACAGACACACACACTCACACAGACACACACACACACAGACACACACACACACAAGCACATAGACACAGACACACACACACTCACACACACACACACAGACACAGACACACACACTCACACAGACACACACACACACCCACAGACACACTTACACTGACACACACACAAATGACACACACACAGACACAGACACACACACTCACAGACATACACAGAAACACACACACACAGACACAGACACAGACACACACACACTCACACAGACACACACAAACAGACACAGACACAAACACTCACACACACACACCGACACACACACACACTTACACTGACAAAGACACAGACACACATACTCACAGACACAAACACATAGACACAGCCACACACACACAGACACACACACAGACACACACACACAGACACAAACACATAGACACAGACACACAAACTCACACACACAGACACACACACAGACACACACACACACAGACACAGACACACACACTCACACTCACACACGCAGAGACACACACACTGTCAAACACACTCACACACAGACACAAACACACAGACACAGACGCACACACTCACACACACACAGACACACACACACAGACACAAGCACATAGACAGACACACACATTCACACACACACACACACAGACACACACACAGACACACACACACACACAGACACACACACACACCCACAGACACACTTACACTGACACACACACAAATAGACACACACACACGCACAAATAGACACACACACAGACACACAGACACAGACACACACACACACACAGACACAGAGACACACACTCACAGACAAACACAGACACACACACAAACACACTTACACTGATACACACTCACACACAGACACAAACACACAGACACAGACACACACACTCACACACACACAGACACACACACATACACAGACACTCACACACAAACAGACACACATACAGACACAGACACACACACTCACACAGACACACAAACACACCCACAGACACAGACACACACACTCACACAGACACACAAACACACACACCGACACAGACAGACACAAACACAGACAAAGACACACACATTCACAGACACACACACACACACAGACACACACACTCACACACACAGACACACACACAGACACAGACACACACACTCACAGACACACACAGACACACACAGACACAGACACAGACACACACACTCGCACAGACACACACACACACACAGACGCACACACTCGCACAGACACCCACACACTCACACTCACACACACAGTTACACTGACACACACACAGACTCAGACACACACACTCACAGACACACACAGACACACACAGAGACATTTACTCTGACACACACACACATACAGACACACACACACAGACACAGACACACACACAGACACACACACACAGACACAGACACACACACTCACACACGCAGAGACACACACACTGTCGCACACACTCACACACAGACACAAACACAGAGACACAGACTGACACACACTCACACACACACAGACTCACACACAAAGACACAGACACACACACTCACAAAGACACACACACTCGCACAGACACCCACACACTCACACTCACACACACAGTTACACTGACACACACAGACTCAGACACACACACTCACAGACACACACAGACACATTTACTCTGACACACACACATACAGACACACACACTCACAGACACACACAGACACACACACAGACACAGACACGCACACTCGCACAGAAACACACAGACACACACAGACACACACACTCACACACACAGACACACACACACACTGACAGATACACACAGACACACACACACTTACACTGACACACACACAGACACAGACACACACACTCGCACAGACACACACACACTCAGACACACTCAGACAGAAACACATAGACACAGATACACGCTCACAGACACACACAGACACACACACAGACGCAGTCACACACACTCACACAGACACACACACACCCACAGACACAGACACACACACACTCACAAACACACACACACAGACACAAAAACACACAAACACAGACACACACATTCACAGACACACACACTCACACACAGAGACACACACACACAGACACAGACAGACACACTCACACAGACACACACACAGACACAGACACACACACTCACACAGTCACACACACACGCACAGACACACACACAGACACACACAGACAGATACACACACAGACAGACACAGACACACACATACAGACACAGACACACACACACAGACACCGTCACACATATTCACTGACACACACAGACACACACACACACACACACACAGACACAGACAGACACACACACAGACACACACACAGACACAGACACACACACACTTACACTGACACACACAAAGACACACACACACAGACACAGACACGCACACTCACACAGACACAGACACACAGACACAGACACACACACTCAGACACATACACAGACAAAGACACACACACACACAGACACAGACACACACACAGACACACACACACACAGACACAGACACACACACTCACACACGCAGAGACACACACACTGTCACACACACTCACACACAGACACAAACACACAGACACAGACTGACACACACTCACACACACACAGACTCACACACAAAGACACAGACACACACACTCACACAGACACTCACACAGACACAGACACACACACTCACACACACACAGACACAAGCACATAGACACAGACACGCACATTCACACACACACAGAGACACACACAGACACACACACTCACACAGACACACACACACCCACAGACACACTTACACTGACACACACACAAATAGACACACACACAGACACACAGACACAGACACACACACTCACACAGACACACACACACACAGACACAGAGACACACACTCACAGACAAACACAGACACACACACAAACACACTTACACTGATACACACTCACACACAGACACAAACACACAGACACAGACACACACACTCACACTCACACAGACACACACACAGACACATACACTCACACTCACACAGACTCACACACACTCACACACACAGACACACACACACACAAGCACATAGACAGACACACACACTCACACACACAAACACACAGACACACACACACAGACACAGAAACACACACTCACAGAGACACACACACACACCCACAGACACACTTACACTGACACACACACAAATGACACACACACAGACACAGACACACACACTCACAGACATACACAGAAACACACACACACAGACACAGACACAGACACACACACACTCACACAGACACACACAAACAGACACAGACACAAACACTCACACACACACACCGACACACACACACACTTACACTGACAAAGACACAGACACACATACTCACAGACACAAACACATAGACACAGCCACACACACACACACACACACACACAGACACACACACAGACACACACACTCACATACACACACAGACACAGACACACACACTCACACACACACACACACTCACACACACACAAACTCACACACACACAGACACACACAAACGCACACACACACTTACACAGACACACACACAAACACAAACACATAGACACAGACACACACACTCACACAAGCAGACACACACACAGACACACACACAGACACAGACACACACACTCACGCTCACACACGCAGAGACACACACACTGTCACACACACTCACACACAGACACAAACACACAGACACAGACTCACACACACTCACACACACACAGACACGCACACAAAGACACAGACACACACACTCACACAGACACTCACAAAGACACAGACTCACACACTCACACACACACAGACACACACACAGACACAAGCACATAGACACAGACACACACATTCACACATACACACAGACACACACACGCAGACACACACACTCACACAGACACACACACACACCCACAGACACACTTACACTGACACACACACAAATAGACACACACACAGACACACAGACACAGACACACACACTCACACAGACACACACACACACAGACACAGAGACACACACTCACAGACAAACACAGACACACACACAAACACACTTACACTGATACACACTCACACACAGACACAAACACACAGACACAGACACACACACTCACACACACAGACACAGACACTCACACTCACACAGACACACTCACACACACTCACGCACACACAGAGACACACACACACACAAGCACATAGACACAGACACACACACACTCACACACACACACAGACACAGACACACACATTCACACAGACACACACACACACCCACAGACACACTTACACTGACACACACACAAATGACACACACACAGAGACAGACACACACACTCACAGACATACACAGAAACACACACACACAGACACAGACACAGACACACACACACTCACACAGACACACACAAACAGACACAGACACACACACACAGACACAAACACATAGAAACAGACACACAAACTCACACACACAGACACACACACAGACACACACAAACACAGACACAGACACACACACTCACACTCACACACGCAGAGACACACACACTGTCAAACACACTCACACACAGACACAAAAACACAGACACAGACGCACACACTCACACACACACAGACACACACACACAGACACAAGCACATAGACAGACACACACATTCACACACACACACACACAGACACACACACACAGACACACACACACACACACAGACACACACACACACCCACAGACACACTTACACTGACACACACACAAATAGACACACACACACACACAAATAAACACACACACAGACACACAGACACAGACACACACACACACACAGACACAGAGACACACACTCACAGACAAACACAGACACACACACAAACACACTTACACTGATACACACTCACACACAGACACAAACACACAGACACAGACACACACACTCACACACACACAGACACACACACAGACACAGACACTCACACACAAACAGACACACATACAGACACAGACACACACACTCACACAGACACACAAACACACCCACAGACACAGACACACACACTCACAAACACACACACCGACACAGACAGACACAAACACAGACAAAGACACACACATTCACAGACACACACACACACACACACAGACACACACACTCACACACACAGACACACACACAGACACAGACACACACACTCACACAGACACTCACACAGACACAGACACACACACTCACACACACACAGACACAAGCACATAGACACAGACACGCACATTCACACACACACAGAGACACACACAGACACACACACTCACACAGACACACACACACCCACAGACACACTTACACTGACACACACACAAATAGACACACACACAGACACACAGACACAGACACACACACTCACACAGACACACACACACACAGACACAGAGACACACACTCACAGACAAACACAGACACACACACAAACACACTTACACTGATACACACTCACACACAGACACAAACACACAGACACAGACACACACACTCACACTCACACAGACACACACACAGACACATACACTCACACTCACACAGACTCACACACACTCACACACACAGACACACACACACACAAGCACATAGACAGACACACACACTCACACACACAAACACACAGACACACACACACAGACACAGAAACACACACTCACAGAGACACACACACACACCCACAGACACACTTACACTGACACACACACAAATGACACACACACAGACACAGACACACACACTCACAGACATACACAGAAACACACACACACAGACACAGACACAGACACACACACACTCACACAGACACACACAAACAGACACAGACACAAACACTCACACACACACACCGACACACACACACACTTACACTGACAAAGACACAGACACACATACTCACAGACACAAACACATAGACACAGCCACACACACACACACACACACACACAGACACACACACAGACACACACACTCACATACACACACAGACACAGACACACACACTCACACACACACACACACTCACACACACACAAACTCACACACACACAGACACACACAAACGCACACACACACTTACACAGACACACACACAAACACAAACACATAGACACAGACACACACACTCACACAAGCAGACACACACACAGACACACACACAGACACAGACACACACACTCACGCTCACACACGCAGAGACACACACACTGTCACACACACTCACACACAGACACAAACACACAGACACAGACTCACACACACTCACACACACACAGACACGCACACAAAGACACAGACACACACACTCACACAGACACTCACAAAGACACAGACTCACACACTCACACACACACAGACACACACACAGACACAAGCACATAGACACAGACACACACATTCACACATACACACAGACACACACACGCAGACACACACACTCACACAGACACACACACACACCCACAGACACACTTACACTGACACACACACAAATAGACACACACACAGACACACAGACACAGACACACACACTCACACAGACACACACACACACAGACACAGAGACACACACTCACAGACAAACACAGACACACACACAAACACACTTACACTGATACACACTCACACACAGACACAAACACACAGACACAGACACACACACTCACACACACAGACACAGACACTCACACTCACACAGACACACTCACACACACTCACGCACACACAGAGACACACACACACACAAGCACATAGACACAGACACACACACACTCACACACACACACAGACACAGACACACACATTCACACAGACACACACACACACCCACAGACACACTTACACTGACACACACACAAATGACACACACACAGAGACAGACACACACACTCACAGACATACACAGAAACACACACACACAGACACAGACACAGACACACACACACTCACACAGACACACACAAACAGACACAGACACACACACACAGACACAAACACATAGAAACAGACACACAAACTCACACACACAGACACACACACAGACACACACAAACACAGACACAGACACACACACTCACACTCACACACGCAGAGACACACACACTGTCAAACACACTCACACACAGACACAAAAACACAGACACAGACGCACACACTCACACACACACAGACACACACACACAGACACAAGCACATAGACAGACACACACATTCACACACACACACACACAGACACACACACACAGACACACACACACACACACAGACACACACACACACCCACAGACACACTTACACTGACACACACACAAATAGACACACACACACACACAAATAAACACACACACAGACACACAGACACAGACACACACACACACACAGACACAGAGACACACACTCACAGACAAACACAGACACACACACAAACACACTTACACTGATACACACTCACACACAGACACAAACACACAGACACAGACACACACACTCACACACACACAGACACACACACAGACACAGACACTCACACACAAACAGACACACATACAGACACAGACACACACACTCACACAGACACACAAACACACCCACAGACACAGACACACACACTCACAAACACACACACCGACACAGACAGACACAAACACAGACAAAGACACACACATTCACAGACACACACACACACACACACAGACACACACACTCACACACACAGACACACACACAGACACAGACACACACACTCACAGACACACACAGACACACACAGACACAGACACAGACACACACACTCGCACAGACACACACACACACACAGACGCACACACTCGCACAGACACCCACACACTCACACTCACACACACAGTTACACTGACACACACACAGACTCAGACACACACACTCACAGACACACACAGACACACTCAGAGACATTTACTCTGACACACACACACATACAGACACACACACACAGACACAGACACGCACACTCGCACAGAAACACACAGACACACACACTCACACACACAGACACACACACACACTGACAGATACACACAGACACACACACACTTACACTGACACACACACAGACACAGACACACACACTCGCACAGACACACACACACTCAGACACACACAGACAGAAACACATAGACACAGATACACGCTCACAGACACACACAGACACACACACAGACGCAGTCACACACACTCACACAGACACACACACACCCACAGACACAGACACACACACTCACAAACACACACACACAGACACAAAAACACACAAACACAGACACACACATTCACAGACACACACACTCACACACAGAGACACACACACACACACAGAGACACACACACTCACACAGACACACACAGACACAGACACACACACTCACACAGTCACACACACACGCACAGACACACACACAGACACACACAGACAGATACACACACAGACAGACACAGACACACACATACAGACACAGACACACACACACAGACACAGTCACACATATTCACTGACACACACAGACACACACACACACACACACAGACACAGACAGACACACACACAGACACACACACAGACACAGACACACACGCACTTACACTGACACACACAAAGACACACACACACAGACACAGACACGCACACTCACACAGACACAGACACACAGACACAGTCACACACACTCAGACACATACACAGACAAAGACACACACACACAGACACAGACACACACACAGACACACACACACACAGACACAGACACACACACTCACACACGCAGAGACACACACACTGTCACACACACTCACACACAGACACAAACACACAGACACAGACTGACACACACTCACACACACACAGACTCACACACAAAGACACAGACACACACACTCACACAGACACTCACACAGACACAGACACACACACTCACACACACACAGACACAAGCACATAGACACAGACACGCAGATTCACACACACACAGAGACACACACAGACACACACACTCACACAGACACACACACACCCACAGACACACTTACACTGACACACACACAAATAGACACACACACAGACACACAGACACAGACACACACACTCACACAGACACACACACACACGGACACAGAGACACACACTCACAGACAAACACAGACACACACACAAACACACTTACACTGATACACACTCACATACAGACACAAACACACAGACACAGACACACACACTCACACTCACACAGACACACACACAGACACAGACACTCACACTCACACAGACAGACACACACACTCACACACACACAGACACACACACACACAAGCACATAGACAGACACACACACACACACACAAACACACAGACACACACACACAGACACAGACACACACACTCACAGAGACACACACACACACCCACAGACACACTTACACTGACACACACACAAATGACACACACACAGACACAGACACACACACTCACAGACATACACAGAAACACACACACACAGACACAGACACACACACACTCACACAGACACACACAAACAGACACAGACACAAACACTCACACACACACACCGACACACACACACACTTACACTGACAAAGACACAGACACACATACTCACAGACACAAACACATAGAAACAGCCACACACACACAGACACACACACACACACAGACACACACACAGACACACACACTCACATACACACACACACAGACACACACACACAGACACACACACACACACAGACACACACACACACTCACACACACACACACACTCACACACACACAAACTCACACACACACAGACACACACAAACGCACACACACACTTACACAGACACACACACAAACACAAACACATAGACACAGACACACACACTCACACAAGCAGACACACACACAGACACACACACAGACACAGACACACACACTCACGCTCACACACGCAGAGACACACACACTGTCACACACACTCACACACAGACACAAACACACAGACACAGACTCACACACACTCACACACACAGACACACACACAAAGACACAGACACACACACTCACACAGACACTCACAAAGACACAGACTCACACACTCACACACACACAGACACACACACAGACACAAGCACATAGACACAGACACACACATTCACACATACACACAGACACACACACGCAGACACACACACTCACACAGACACACACACACACCCACAGACACACTTACACTGACACACACACAAATAGACACACACACAGACACACAGACACAGACACACACACTCACACAGACACACACACACACAGACACAGAGACACACACTCACAGACAAACACAGACACACACACAAACACACTTACACTGATACACACTCACACACAGACACAAACACACAGACACAGACACACACACTCACACACACAGACACAGACACTCACACTCACACAGACACACTCACACACACTCACGCACACACAGAGACACACACACACACAAGCACATAGACACAGACACACACACACTCACACACACACACAGACACAGACACACACATTCACACAGACACACACACACACCCACAGACACACTTACACTGACACACACACAAATGACACACACACAGAGACAGACACACACACTCACAGACATACACAGAAACACACACACACAGACACAGACACAGACACACACACACTCACACAGACACACACAAACAGACACAGACACACACACACAGACACAAACACATAGAAACAGACACACACACTCACACAGACACACAAACACACCCACAGACACAGACACACACACTCACAAACACACACACCGACACAGACACACACACTCACACTCACACACGCAGAGACACACACACACAAATAAACACACACACAGACACACAGACACAGACACACACACACACACAGACACAGAGACACACACTCACAGACAAACACAGACACACACACAAACACACTTACACTGATACACACTCACACACAGACACAAACACACAGACACAGACACACACACTCACACACACACAGACACACACACAGACACAGACACTCACACACAAACAGACACACATACAGACACAGACACACACACTCACACAGACACACAAACACACCCACAGACACAGACACACACACTCACAAACACACACACCGACACAGACAGACACAAACACAGACAAAGACACACACATTCACAGACACACACACACACACACACAGACACACACACTCACACACACAGACACACACACAGACACAGACACACACACTCACAGACACACACAGACACACACAGACACAGACACAGACACACACACTCGCACAGACACACACACACACACAGACGCACACACTCGCACAGACACCCACACACTCACACTCACACACACAGTTACACTGACACACACACAGACTCAGACACACACACTCACAGACACACACAGACACACACAGAGACATTTACTCTGACACACACACACATACAGACACACACACACAGACACAG
>NC_133151.1:51105791-51115791 GCF_048418815.1 Hemitrygon akajei
ACACAGACACAGACACACACACACTCACACAGACACACACAAACAGACACAGACACAAACACTCACACACACACACAAACGCACACACACACTTACACAGACACACACACACAGACACAAACACATAGACACAGACACACAAACTCACACACACAGACACACACAGACACACACACACAGACACAGACACACACACTCACACTCACACACAGACACAAACACACAGACACAGACGCACACACTCACACACACAGACACACACACTCAGACACAAGCACATAGACACAGACACACACATTCACACACACACAGACACACACACAGACACACACACACACACACACAGACACACACACACACCCACAGACACACTTACACTGACACACACACAAATAGACACACACACACACAAATAGACACACACACAGACACACAGACACAGACACACACACACACAGACACAGAGACACACACTCACAGACAAATACAGACACACACACAAACACACTTACACTGATACACACTCACACACAGACACAAACACACAGACACAGACACACACACTCACACACACACAGACACACACACAGACACAGACGCTCACACACAAACAGACACACATACAGACACAGACACACACACTCACACAGACACACAAACACACCCACAGACACAGACACACACACTCACAAACACACACACAGACACAGACAGACACAAACACAGACAAAGACACACACATTCACAGACACACACACACACAGACACACATACTCACACACACAGACACACACACTCACAGACACACACAGACACACACACACACACAAACACAGACACACACACTCGCACAGACACACACACACACACACAGACACACATACTCGCACAGACACCCACACACTCACACTCACACACACAGTTACACTGACAAACACAGACTCAGACACACACACTCACACACACACAGACTCACACACAAAGACACAGACACACACACTCACACAGACACTCACACAGACACAGACACACACACTCACACACACACAGACACAAGCACATAGACACAGACACGCACATTCACACACACACAGAGACACACACAGACACACACACTCACACAGACACACACACACCCACAGACACACTTACACTGACACACACACAAATAGACACACACACAGACACACAGACACAGACACACACACTCACACAGACACACACACACAGACACAGAGACACACACTCACAGACAAACACAGACACACACACAAACACACTTACACTGATACACACTCACACACAGACACAAACACACAGACACAGACACACACACTCACACACACACAGACACAGACACTCACACTCACACAGACACACTCACACACACTCACACACACACAGACACACACAGACACACACACTCACACAGACCCACACACACCCACAGACACACTTACACTGACACACACACAAATAGACACACACACACAAATAGACACACACACAGACACACAGACACACACACACACACAGACACAGAGACACACACTCACAGACAAACACAGACACACACACAAACACACTTACACTGATACACACTCACACACAGACACAAACACACAGACACAGACACACACACTCACAAACACAGACACAGACACTCACACTCACACAGACACACTCACACACACTCACGCACACACAGAGACACACACACACACAAGCACATAGACACAGACACACACACACTCACACACACACACAGACACAGACACACACATTCACACAGACACACACACACACCCACAGACACACTTACACTGACACACACACAAATGACACACACACAGAGACAGACACACACACTCACAGACATACACAGAAACACACACACACAGACACAGACACAGACACACACACACTCACACAGACACACACAAACAGACACAGACACACACACTCACAGACACACACAAACGCACACACACACTTACACAGACACACACACACAGACACAAACACATAGAAACAGACACACAAACTCACACACACAGACACACACACACCCACAGACACACTTACACTGACACACACACAAATGACACACACACAGACACAGACACACACACTCACAGACATACACAGAAACACACACACACAGACACAGACACAGACACACACACACTCACACAGACACACACAAACAGACACAGACACAAACACTCACACACACACACCGACACACACACACACTTACACTGACAAAGACACAGACACACATACTCACAGACACAAACACATAGACACAGCCACACACACACAGACACACACACACACACACACACACAGACACACACACAGACACACACACTCACATACACACACAGACACAGACACACACACAAACTCACACACACACAGACACACACACTCACAGACACACACAAACGCACACACACACTTACACAGACACACACACAAAGACACAGACACACACACTCACACAGACACTCACAAAGACACAGACACACACACTCACACACACACAGACACACACACACAGACACAAGCACATAGACACAGACACACACATTCACACACACACACAGACACACACACGCAGACACACACACTCACACAGACACACACACACCCACAGACACACTTACACTGACACACACACAAATAGACACACACACAGACACACAGACACAGACACACACACTCACACAGACACACACACACAGACACAGAGACACACACTCACAGACAAACACAGACACACACACAAACACACTTACACTGATACACACTCACACACAGACACAAACACACAGACACACACACTCACACACACACAGACACAGACACTCACACTCACACAGACACACTCACACACACTCACACACACACACAGAGACACACACACACACAAGCACATAGACACAGACACACACACACTCACACACACAAACACACAGACACACACACACAGACACACACACTCACACAGACACACACACACCCACAGACACACTTACACTGACACACACACAAATGACACACACACAGACACAGACACACACACTCACAGACATACACAGAAACACACACACACAGACACAGACACACACACACTCACACAGACACACACAAACAGACACAGACACAAACACTCACACACACACACAAACGCACACACACTTACACAGACACACACACACAGACACAAACACATAGACACAAACACACAAACTCACACACACAGACACACACAGACACACACACACACAGACACAGACACACACACTCACACTCACACACGCAGAGACACACACTGTCAAACACACTCACACACAGACACAAACACACAGACACAGACGCACACACTCACACACACAGACACACACACTCAGACACAAGCACATAGACACAGACACACACATTCACACACACACAGACACACACACAGACACACACACACACACACACACAGACACACACACACACCCACAGACACACTTACACTGACACACACACAAATAGACACACACACACAAATAGACACACACACAGACACACAGACACACACACACACAGACACAGAGACACACACTCACAGACAAACACAGACACACACACAAACACACTTACACTGATACACACTCACACACAGACACAAACACACAGACACAGACACACACACTCACACACACACAGACACACAGACACACACACAGACACAGACGCTCACACACAAACAGACACACATACAGACACAGACACACACACTCACACAGACACACAAACACACCCACAGACACAGACACACACACTCACAAACACACACACAGACACAGACAGACACAAACACAGACAAAGACACACACATTCACAGACACACACACGGACACACATACTCACACACACAGACACACACACAGACACAGACACACACACTCACAGACACACACAGACACACACACACACAAACAGAGACACACACACTCGCACAGACACACACACACACACACAGACACACACACTCGCACAGACACCCACACACTCACACTCACACACACAGTTACACTGACACACACAGACTCAGACACACACACTCACACACACACAGACTCACACACAAAGACACAGACACACACACTCACACAGACACTCACACAGACACAGACACACACACTCACACACACACAGACACAAGCACATAGACACAGACACGCACATTCACACACACACAGAGACACACACAGACACACACACTCACACAGACACACACACACCCACAGACACACTTACACTGACACACACACAAATAGACACACACACAGACACACAGACACAGACACACACACTCACACAGACACACACACACAGACACAGAGACACACACTCACAGACAAACACAGACACACACACAAACACACTTACACTGATACACACTCACACACAGACACAAACACACAGACACAGACACACACACACTCACACACACACAGACACACACACAGACACAGACACTCACACTCACACAGACACACTCACACACACTCACACACACACAGACACACACAGACACACACACTCACACAGACCCACACACACCCACAGACACACTTACACTGACACACACACAAATAGACACACACACACACAAATAGACACACACACAGACACACAGACACAGACACACACACACACAGACACAGAGACACACACTCACAGACAAACACAGACACACACACAAACACACTTACACTGATACACACTCACACACAGACACAAACACACAGACACAGACACACACACTCACACACACAGACACAGACACTCACACTCACACAGACACACTCACACACACTCACGCACACACAGAGACACACACACACACAAGCACATAGACACAGACACACACACACTCACACACACACACAGACACAGACACACACATTCACACAGACACACACACACACCCACAGACACACTTACACTGACACACACACAAATGACACACACACAGAGACAGACACACACACTCACAGACATACACAGAAACACACACACACAGACACAGACACAGACACACACACACTCACACAGACACACACAAACAGACACAGACACACACACTCACAGACACACACAAACGCACACACACACTTACACAGACACACACACACAGACACAAACACATAGAAACAGACACACAAACTCACACACACAGACACACACACAGACACACACACACACAGACACAGACACACACACTCACACTCACACACGCAGAGACACACACACTGTCAAACACACTCACACACAGACACAAACACACAGACACAGACTGACACACACTCACACACACACAGACTCACACACAAAGACACAGACACACACACTCACACAGACACTCACACAGACACAGACACACACACTCACACACACACAGACACAAGCACATAGACACAGACACGCACATTCACACACACACAGAGACACACACAGACACACACACTCACACAGACACACACACACCCACAGACACACTTACACTGACACACACACAAATAGACACACACACAGACACACAGACACAGACACACACACTCACACAGACACACACACACACGGACACAGAGACACACACTCACAGACAAACACAGACACACACACAAACACACTTACACTGATACACACTCACACACAGACACAAACACACAGACACAGACACACACACTCACACTCACACAGACACACACACAGACACAGACACTCACACTCACACAGACAGACACACACACTCACACACACACAGACACACACACACACAAGCACATAGACAGACACACACACACACACAAACACACAGACACACACACACAGACACAGACACACACACTCACAGAGACACACACACACACCCACAGACACACTTACACTGACACACACACAAATGACACACACACAGACACAGACACACACACTCACAGACATACACAGAAACACACACACACAGACACAGACACACACACACTCACACAGACACACACAAACAGACACAGACACAAACACTCACACACACACACCGACACACACACACACTTACACTGACAAAGACACAGACACACATACTCACAGACACAAACACATAGAAACAGCCACACACACACAGACACACACACACACACACAGACACACACACAGACACACACACTCACATACACACACAGACACAGACACACACACAAACTCACACACACACAGACACACACACTCACAGACACACACAAACGCACACACACACTTACACAGACACACACACAAAGACACAGACACACACACTCACACAGACACTCACAAAGACACAGACACACACACTCACACACACAGACACACACACACAGACACACACACAGACACAGACACTCACACTCACACAGACACACTCACACACACTCACACACACACACAGACACACACAGACACACACACTCACACAGACCCACACACACCCACAGACACACTTACACTGACACACACACAAATAGACACATACACACACAAATAGACACACACACAGACACACAGACACACACACACAGACACAGAGACACACACTCACAGACAAACACAGACACACACACAAACACACTTACACTGATACACACTCACACACAGACACAAACACACAGACACAGACACACACACTCACACACACAGACACAGACACTCACACTCACACAGACACACTCACACACACTCACGCACACACAGAGACACACACACACACAAGCACATAGACACAGACACACACACACTCACACACACACACAGACACAGACACACACATTCACACAGACACACACACACACCCACAGACACACTTACACTGACACACACACAAATGACACACACACAGAGACAGACACACACACTCACAGACATACACAGAAACACACACACACAGACACAGACACAGACACACACACACTCACACAGACACACACAAACAGACGCAGACACACACACTCACAGACACACACAAACGCACACACACACTTACACAGACACACACACACAGACACAAACACATAGAAACAGACACACAAACTCACACACACAGACACACACACACCCACAGACACACTTACACTGACACACACACAAATGACACACACACAGACACAGACACACACACTCACAGACATACACAGAAACACACACACACAGACACAGACACAGACACACACACACTCACACAGACACACACAAACAGACACAGACACAAACACTCACACACACACACCGACACACACACACACTTACACTGACAAAGACACAGACACACATACTCACAGACACAAACACATAGACACAGCCACACACACACAGACACACACACACACACACACACAGACACACACACAGACACACACACTCACATACACACACAGACACAGACACACACACAAACTCACACACACACAGACACACACACTCACAGACACACACAAACGCACACACACACTTACACAGACACACACACAAAGACACAGACACACACACTCACACAGACACTCACAAAGACACAGACACACACACTCACACACACACAGACACACACACACACACTCACACACGCAGAGACACACACTGTCAAACACACTCACACACAGACACAAACACACAGACACAGACGCACACACTCACACACACAGACACACACACTCAGACACAAGCACATAGACACAGACACACACATTCACACACACACAGACACACACACAGACACACACACACACACACACAGACACACACACACACCCACAGACACACTTACACTGACACACACACAAATAGACACACACACACAAATAGACACACACACAGACACACAGACACACACACACACAGACACAGAGACACACACTCACAGACAAACACAGACACACACACAAACACACTTACACTGATACACACTCACACACAGACACAAACACACAGACACAGACACACACACTCACACACACACAGACACACAGACACACACACAGACACAGACGCTCACACACAAACAGACACACATACAGACACAGACACACACACTCACACAGACACACAAACACACCCACAGACACAGACACACACACTCACAAACACACACACAGACACAGACAGACACAAACACAGACAAAGACACACACATTCACAGACACACACACGGACACACATACTCACACACACAGACACACACACAGACACAGACACACACACTCACAGACACACACAGACACACACACACACACAAACAGAGACACACACACTCGCACAGACACACACACACACACACAGACACACACACTCGCACAGACACCCACACACTCACACTCACACACACAGTTACACTGACACACACAGACTCAGACACACACACTCACACACACACAGACTCACACACAAAGACACAGACACACACACTCACACAGACACTCACACAGACACAGACACACACACTCACACACACACAGACACAAGCACATAGACACAGACACGCACATTCACACACACACAGAGACACACACAGACACACACACTCACACAGACACACACACACCCACAGACACACTTACACTGACACACACACAAATAGACACACACACAGACACACAGACACAGACACACACACTCACACAGACACACACACACAGACACAGAGACACACACTCACAGACAAACACAGACACACACACAAACACACTTACACTGATACACACTCACACACAGACACAAACACACAGACACAGACACACACACACTCACACACACACAGACACACACACAGACACAGACACTCACACTCACACAGACACACTCACACACACTCACACACACACAGACACACACAGACACACACACTCACACAGACCCACACACACCCACAGACACACTTACACTGACACACACACAAATAGACACACACACACACAAATAGACACACACACAGACACACAGACACAGACACACACACACACAGACACAGAGACACACACTCACAGACAAACACAGACACACACACAAACACACTTACACTGATACACACTCACACACAGACACAAACACACAGACACAGACACACACACTCACACACACAGACACAGACACTCACACTCACACAGACACACTCACACACACTCACGCACACACAGAGACACACACACACACAAGCACATAGACACAGACACACACACACTCACACACACACACAGACACAGACACACACATTCACACAGACACACACACACACCCACAGACACACTTACACTGACACACACACAAATGACACACACACAGAGACAGACACACACACTCACAGACATACACAGAAACACACACACACAGACACAGACACAGACACACACACACTCACACAGACACACACAAACAGACACAGACACACACACTCACAGACACACACAAACGCACACACACACTTACACAGACACACACACACAGACACAAACACATAGAAACAGACACACAAACTCACACACACAGACACACACACAGACACACACACACACAGACACAGACACACACACTCACACTCACACACGCAGAGACACACACACTGTCAAACACACTCACACACAGACACAAACACACAGACACAGACTGACACACACTCACACACACACAGACTCACACACAAAGACACAGACACACACACTCACACAGACACTCACACAGACACAGACACACACACTCACACACACACAGACACAAGCACATAGACACAGACACGCACATTCACACACACACAGAGACACACACAGACACACACACTCACACAGACACACACACACCCACAGACACACTTACACTGACACACACACAAATAGACACACACACAGACACACAGACACAGACACACACACTCACACAGACACACACACACACGGACACAGAGACACACACTCACAGACAA
>NC_133151.1:51118291-51140791 GCF_048418815.1 Hemitrygon akajei
ACCCACAGACACACTTACACTGACACACACACAAATAGACACACACACAGACACACAGACACAGACACACACACTCACACAGACACACACACACAGACACAGAGACACACACTCACAGACAAACACAGACACACACACAAACACACTTACACTGATACACACTCACACACAGACACAAACACACAGACACAGACACACACACTCACACACACACAGACACACACACAGACACAGACACTCACACTCACACAGACACACTCACACACACTCACACACACACACAGACACACACAGACACACACACTCACACAGACCCACACACACCCACAGACACACTTACACTGACACACACACAAATAGACACATACACACACAAATAGACACACACACAGACACACAGACACACACACACAGACACAGAGACACACACTCACAGACAAACACAGACACACACACAAACACACTTACACTGATACACACTCACACACAGACACAAACACACAGACACAGACACACACACTCACACACACAGACACAGACACTCACACTCACACAGACACACTCACACACACTCACGCACACACAGAGACACACACACACACAAGCACATAGACACAGACACACACACACTCACACACACACACAGACACAGACACACACATTCACACAGACACACACACACACCCACAGACACACTTACACTGACACACACACAAATGACACACACACAGAGACAGACACACACACTCACAGACATACACAGAAACACACACACACAGACACAGACACAGACACACACACACTCACACAGACACACACAAACAGACGCAGACACACACACTCACAGACACACACAAACGCACACACACACTTACACAGACACACACACACAGACACAAACACATAGAAACAGACACACAAACTCACACACACAGACACACACACACCCACAGACACACTTACACTGACACACACACAAATGACACACACACAGACACAGACACACACACTCACAGACATACACAGAAACACACACACACAGACACAGACACAGACACACACACACTCACACAGACACACACAAACAGACACAGACACAAACACTCACACACACACACCGACACACACACACACTTACACTGACAAAGACACAGACACACATACTCACAGACACAAACACATAGACACAGCCACACACACACAGACACACACACACACACACACACAGACACACACACAGACACACACACTCACATACACACACAGACACAGACACACACACAAACTCACACACACACAGACACACACACTCACAGACACACACAAACGCACACACACACTTACACAGACACACACACAAAGACACAGACACACACACTCACACAGACACTCACAAAGACACAGACACACACACTCACACACACACAGACACACACACACACAGACACAAGCACATAGACACAGACACACACATTCACACACACACAGACACACACACGCAGACACACACACTCACACAGACACACACACACCCACAGACACACTTACACTGACACACACACAAATAGACACACACACAGACACACAGACACAGACACACACACTCACACAGACACACACACACAGACACAGAGACACACACTCACAGACAAACACAGACACACACACAAACACACTTACACTGATACACACTCACACACAGACACAAACACACAGACACAGACACACACACTCACACACACACAGACACAGACACTCACACTCACACAGACACACTCACACACACTCACACACACACACAGAGACACACACACACACAAGCACATAGACACAGACACACACACACTCACACACACAAACACACAGACACACACACACAGACACACACACTCACACAGACACACACACACCCACAGACACACTTACACTGACACACACACAAATGACACACACACAGACACAGACACACACACTCACAGACATACACAGAAACACACACACACAGACACAGACACACACACACTCACACAGACACACACAAACAGACACAGACACAAACACTCACACACACACACAAACGCACACACACACTTACACAGACACACACACACAGACACAAACACATAGACACAAACACACAAACTCACACACACAGACACACACAGACACACACACACACACAGACACAGACACACACACTCACACTCACACACGCAGAGACACACACTGTCAAACACACTCACACACAGACACAAACACACAGACACAGACGCACACACTCACACACACAGACACACACACTCAGACACAAGCACATAGACACAGACACACACATTCACACACACACAGACACACACACAGACACACACACACACACACACACACACACACACACCCACAGACACACTTACACTGACACACACACAAATAGACACACACACACAAATAGACACACACACAGACACACAGACACACACACACACAGACACAGAGACACACACTCACAGACAAACACAGACACACACACAAACACACTTACACTGATACACACTCACACACAGACACAAACACACAGACACAGACACACACACTCACACACACACAGACACACACACAGACACAGACGCTCACACACAAACAGACACACATACAGACACAGACACACACACTCACACAGACACACAAACACACCCACAGACACAGACACACACACTCACAAACACACACACAGACACAGACAGACACAAACACAGACAAAGACACACACATTCACAGACACACACACACAGACACACATACTCACACACACAGACACACACACAGACACAGACACACACACTCACAGACACACACAGACACACACACACACACAAACACAGACACACACACTCGCACAGACACACACACACACAGACTCACACACTCGCACAGACACCCACACACTCACACTCACACACACAGTTACACTGACACACACAGACTCAGACACACACACTCACACACACACAGACTCACACACAAAGACACAGACACACACACTCACACAGACACTCACACAGACACAGACACACACACTCACACACACACAGACACAAGCACATAGACACAGACACGCACATTCACACACACACAGAGACACACACAGACACACACACTCACACAGACACACACACACCCACAGACACACTTACACTGACACACACACAAATAGACACACACACAGACACACAGACACAGACACACACACTCACACAGACACACACACACAGACACAGAGACACACACTCACAGACAAACACAGACACACACACAAACACACTTACACTGATACACACTCACACACAGACACAAACACACAGACACAGACACACACACACTCACACACACACAGACACACACACAGACACAGACACTCACACTCACACAGACACACTCACACACACTCACACACACACAGACACACACAGACACACACACTCACACAGACCCACACACACCCACAGACACACTTACACTGACACACTCACAAATAGACACACACACACACAAATAGACACACACACAGACACACAGACACAGACAGACACACACACAGACACAGAGACACACACTCACAGACAAACACAGACACACACACAAACACACTTACACTGATACACACTCACACACAGACACAAACACACAGACACAGACACACACACTCACACACACAGACACAGACACTCACACTCACACAGACACACTCACACACACTCACGCACACACAGAGACACACACACACACAAGCACATAGACACAGACACACACACACTCACACACACACACAGACACAGACACACACATTCACACAGACACACACACACACCCACAGACACACTTACACTGACACACACACAAATGACACACACACAGAGACAGACACACACACTCACAGACATACACAGAAACACACACACACAGACACAGACACAGACACACACACACTCACACAGACACACACAAACAGACACAGACACACACACTCACAGACACACACAAACGCACACACACACTTACACAGACACACACACACAGACACAAACACATAGAAACAGACACACAAACTCACACACACAGACACACACACAGACACACACACACACAGACACAGACACACACACTCACACTCACACACGCAGAGACACACACACTGTCAAACACACTCACACACAGACACAAAAACACAGACACAGACGCACACACTCACACACACAGACACACACACACAGACACAAGCACATAGACAGACACACACATTCACACACACACACACACAGACACACACACACAGACACACACACACACACACAGACACACTTACACTGACACACACACAAATAGACACACACACACACACAAATAGACACACACACAGACACACAGACACAGACACACACACACACACAGACACAGAGACACACACTCACAGACAAACACAGACACACACACAAACACACTAACACTGATACACACTCACACACAGACACAAACACACAGACACAGACACACACACTCACACACACACAGACACACACACAGACACAGACACTCACACACAAACAGACACACATACAGACACAGACACACACACTCACACAGACACACAAACACACCCACAGACACAGACACACACACTCACAAACACACACACCGACACAGACAGACACAAACACAGACAAAGACACACACATTCACAGACACACACACACACACACAGACACACACACTCACACACACAGACACACACACAGACACAGACACACACACTCACAGACACACACAGACACACACAGACACAGACACAGACACACACACTCGCACAGACACACACACACACACAGACGCACACACTCGCACAGACACCCACACACTCACACTCACACACACAGTTACACTGACACACACACAGACTCAGACACACACACTCACAGACACACACAGACACACACAGAGACATTTACTCTGACACACACACACACATACAGACACACACACACAGACACAGACACGCACACTCGCACAGAAACACACAGACACACACAGACACACACACTCACACACACAGACACACACACACACCGACAGATACACACAGACACACACACACTTACACTGACACACACACAGACACAGACACACACACTCGCACAGACACACACACACTCAGACACAGACACAGACACACACACACTCACACAGACACACACAAACAGACGCAGACACACACTCACAGACACACACAAACGCACACACACACTTACACAGACACACACACACAGACACAAACACATAGAAACAGACACACAAACTCACACACACAGACACACACACACCCACAGACACACTTACACTGACACACACACAAATGACACACACACAGACACAGACACACACACTCACAGACATACACAGAAACACACACACAGACACAGACACAGACACACACACACTCACACAGACACACACAAACAGACGCAGACACACACACTCACAGACACACACAAACGCACACACACACTTACACAGACACACACACACAGACACAAACACATAGAAACAGACACACAAACTCACACACACAGACACACACACACCCACAGACACACTTACACTGACACACACACAAATGACACACACACAGACACAGACACACACACTCACAGACATACACAGAAACACACACACACAGACACAGACACAGACACACACACACTCACACAGACACACACAAACAGACACAGACACAAACACTCACACACACACACCGACACACACACACACTTACACTGACAAAGACACAGACACACATACTCACAGACACAAACACATAGACACAGCCACACACACACAGACACACACACACACACACACACAGACACACACACAGACACACACACTCACATACACACACAGACACAGACACACACACAAACTCACACACACACAGACACACACACTCACAGACACACACAAACGCACACACACACTTACACAGACACACACACAAAGACACAGACACACACACTCACACAGACACTCACAAAGACACAGACACACACACTCACACACACACAGACACACACACACACAGACACAAGCACATAGACACAGACACACACATTCACACACACACAGACACACACACGCAGACACACACACTCACACAGACACACACACACCCACAGACACACTTACACTGACACACACACAAATAGACACACACACAGACACACAGACACAGACACACACACTCACACAGACACACACACACAGACACAGAGACACACACTCACAGACAAACACAGACACACACACAAACACACTTACACTGATACACACTCACACACAGACACAAACACACAGACACAGACACACACACTCACACACACACAGACACAGACACTCACACTCACACAGACACACTCACACACACTCACACACACACACAGAGACACACACACACACAAGCACATAGACACAGACACACACACACTCACACACACAAACACACAGACACACACACACAGACACACACACTCACACAGACACACACACACCCACAGACACACTTACACTGACACACACACAAATGACACACACACAGACACAGACACACACACTCACAGACATACACAGAAACACACACACACAGACACAGACACACACACACTCACACAGACACACACAAACAGACACAGACACAAACACTCACACACACACACAAACGCACACACACACTTACACAGACACACACACACAGACACAAACACATAGACACAAACACACAAACTCACACACACAGACACACACAGACACACACACACACACAGACACAGACACACACACTCACACTCACACACGCAGAGACACACACTGTCAAACACACTCACACACAGACACAAACACACAGACACAGACGCACATACTCACACACACAGACACACACACTCAGACACAAGCACATAGACACAGACACACACATTCACACACACACAGACACACACACAGACACACACACACACACACACACAGACACACACACACACCCACAGACACACTTACACTGACACACACACAAATAGACACACACACACAAATAGACACACACACAGACACACAGACACACACACACACAGACACAGAGACACACACTCACAGACAAACACAGACACACACACAAACACACTTACACTGATACACACTCACACACAGACACAAACACACAGACACAGACACACACACTCACACACACACAGACACACACACAGACACAGACGCTCACACACAAACAGACACACATACAGACACAGACACACACACTCACACAGACACACAAACACACCCACAGACACAGACACACACACTCACAAACACACACACAGACACAGACAGACACAAACACAGACAAAGACACACACATTCACAGACACACACACACAGACACACATACTCACACACACAGACACACACACAGACACAGACACACACACTCACAGACACACACAGACACACACACACACACAAACACAGACACACACACTCGCACAGACACACACACACACACACAGACTCACACACTCGCACAGACACCCACACACTCACACTCACACACACAGTTACACTGACACACACAGACTCAGACACACACACTCACACACACACAGACTCACACACAAAGACACAGACACACACACTCACACAGACACTCACACAGACACAGACACACACACTCACACACACACAGACACAAGCACATAGACACAGACACGCACATTCACACACACACAGAGACACACACAGACACACACACTCACACAGACACACACACACCCACAGACACACTTACACTGACACACACACAAATAGACACACACACAGACACACAGACACAGACACACACACTCACACAGACACACACACACAGACACAGAGACACACACTCACAGACAAACACAGACACACACACAAACACACTTACACTGATACACACTCACACACAGACACAAACACACAGACACAGACACACACACACTCACACACACACAGACACACACACAGACACAGACACTCACACTCACACAGACACACTCACACACACTCACACACACACAGACACACACAGACACACACACTCACACAGACCCACACACACCCACAGACACACTTACACTGACACACACACAAATAGACACACACACACACAAATAGACACACACACAGACACACAGACACAGACACACACACACACAGACACAGAGACACACACTCACAGACAAACACAGACACACACACAAACACACTTACACTGATACACACTCACACACAGACACAAACACACAGACACAGACACACACACTCACACACACAGACACAGACACTCACACTCACACAGACACACTCACACACACTCACGCACACACAGAGACACACACACACACAAGCACATAGACACAGACACACACACACTCACACACACACACAGACACAGACACACACATTCACACAGACACACACACACACCCACAGACACACTTACACTGACACACACACAAATGACACACACACAGAGACAGACACACACACTCACAGACATACACAGAAACACACACACACAGACACAGACACAGACACACACACACTCACACAGACACACACAAACAGACACAGACACACACACTCACAGACACACACAAACGCACACACACACTTACACAGACACACACACACAGACACAAACACATAGAAACAGACACACAAACTCACACACACAGACACACACACAGACACACACACACACAGACACAGACACACACACTCACACTCACACACGCAGAGACACACACACTGTCAAACACACTCACACACAGACACAAAAACACAGACACAGACGCACACACTCACACACACAGACACACACACACAGACACAAGCACATAGACAGACACACACATTCACACACACACACACACAGACACACACACACAGACACACACACACACACACAGACACACTTACACTGACACACACACAAATAGACACACACACACACACAAATAGACACACACACAGACACACAGACACAGACACACACACACACAGACACAGAGACACACACTCACAGACAAACACAGACACACACACAAACACACTAACACTGATACACACTCACACACAGACACAAACACACAGACACAGACACACACACTCACACACACACAGACACACACACAGACACAGACACTCACACACAAACAGACACACATACAGACACAGACACACACACTCACACAGACACACAAACACACCCACAGACACAGACACACACACTCACAAACACACACACCGACACAGACAGACACAAACACAGACAAAGACACACACATTCACAGACACACACACACACACACAGACACACACACTCACACACACAGACACACACACAGACACAGACACACACACTCACAGACACACACAGACACACACAGACACAGACACAGACACACACACTCGCACAGACACACACACACACACAGACGCACACACTCGCACAGACACCCACACACTCACACTCACACACACAGTTACACTGACACACACACAGACTCAGACACACACACTCACAGACACACACAGACACACACAGAGACATTTACTCTGACACACACACACATACAGACACACACACACAGACACAGACACGCACACTCGCACAGAAACACACAGACACACACAGACACACACACTCACACACACAGACACACACACACACCGACAGATACACACAGACACACACACACTTACACTGACACACACACAGACACAGACACACACACTCGCACAGACACACACACACTCAGACACACACAGACAGAAACACATAGACACAGATACACGCTCACAGACATACACAGACACACACACAGACGCAGTCACACACACTCACACAGACACACACACACCCACAGACACAGACACACACACTCACAAACACACACACACAGACACAAAAACACACAAACACAGACACACACATTCACAGACACACACACTCACACACAGAGACACACACACACAGACACAGACACACACACTCACACAGACACACACAGACACAGACACACACACTCACACAGTCACACACACAGGCACAGACACACACACAGACACACACAGACAGATACACACACAGACAGACACAGACACACACATACAGACACAGACACACACACAGACACAGTCACACATATTCACTGACACACACACAGACACACACACACACACACACAGACACAGACAGACACACACACACAGACACACACACAGACACAGACACACACGCACTTACACTGACACACACAAAGACACACACACACAGACACAGACACGCACACTCACACAGACACAGACACACAGACACAGTCACACACACTCAGACACATACACAGACAAAGACACACACACACACAGACACAGACACACACACAGACACACACACACAGACACAGACACACACACTCACACACGCAGAGACACACACACTGTCACACACACTCACACACAGACACAAACACACAGACACAGACTGACACACACTCACACACACACAGACTCACACACAAAGACACAGACACACACACTCACACAGACACTCACACAGACACAGACACACACACTCACACACACACAGACACAAGCACATAGACACAGACACGCACATTCACACACACACAGAGACACACACAGACACACACACTCACACAGACACACACACACCCACAGACACACTTACACTGACACAAACACAAATAGACACACACACAGACACACAGACACAGACACACACACTCACACAGACACACACACACACGGACACAGAGACACACACTCACAGACAAACACAGACACACACACAAACACACTTACACTGATACACACTCACACACAGACACAAACACACAGACACAGACACACACACTCACACTCACACAGACACACACACAGACACAGACACTCACACTCACACAGACAGACACACACACTCACACACACAGACACACACACACACAAGCACATAGACAGACACACACACTCACACACACAAACACACAGACACACACACACAGACACAGACACACACACTCACAGAGACACACACACACACACCCACAGACACACTTACACTGACACACACACAAATGACACACACACAGACACAGACACACACACTCACAGACATACACAGAAACACACACACACAGACACAGACACAGACACACACACACTCACACAGACACACACAAACAGACACAGGCACAAACACTCACACACACACACCGACACACACACACACTTACACTGACAAAGACACAGACACACATACTCACAGACACAAACACATAGACACAGCCACACACACACAGACACACACACACACACACACAGACACACACACAGACACACACACTCACATACACACACAGACACAGACACACACACAAACTCACACACACACAGACACACACACTCACAGACACACACAAACGCACACACACACTTACACAGACACACACACAAAGACACAGACACACACACTCACACAGACACTCACAAAGACACAGACACACACACTCACACACACACAGACACACACACACAGACACAAGCACATAGACACAGACACACACATTCACACACACACACAGACACACACACGCAGACACACACACTCACACAGACACACACACACCCACAGACACACTTACACTGACACACACACAAATAGACACACACACAGACACACAGACACAGACACACACACTCACACAGACACACACACACACAGACACAGAGACACACACTCACAGACAAACACAGACACACACACAAACACACTTACACTGATACACACTCACACACAGACACAAACACACAGACACAGACACACACTCTCACACACACACAGACACAGACACTCACACTCACACAGACACACTCACACACACTCACACACACACACAGAGACACACACACACACAAGCACATAGACACAGACACACACACACTCACACACACAAACACACAGACACACACACTCACACAGACACACACACACCCACAGACACACTTACACTGACACACACACAAATGACACACACACAGACACAGACACACACACTCACAGACATACACAGAAACACACACACAGACACAGACACACACACACTCACACAGACACACACAAACAGACACAGACACAAACACTCACACACACACACAAACGCACACACACACTTACACAGACACACACACACAGACACAAACACATAGACACAGACACACAAACTCACACACACAGACACACACAGACACACACACACACAGACACAGACACACACACTCACACTCACACACGCAGAGACACACACACTGTCAAACACACTCACACACAGACACAAACACACAGACACAGACGCACACACTCACACACACAGACACACACACTCAGACACAAGCACATAGACACAGACACACACATTCACACACACACAGACACACACACAGACACACACACACACACACACACACACAGACACACACACACACCCACAGACACACTTACACTGACACACACACAAATAGACACACACACACACAAATAGACACACACACAGACACACAGACACAGACACACACACACACAGACACAGAGACACACACTCACAGACAAACACAGACACACACACAAACACACTTACACTGATACACACTCACACACAGACACAAACACACAGACACAGACACACACACTCACACACACACAGACACACACACAGACACAGACGCTCACACACAAACAGACACACATACAGACACAGACACACACACTCACACAGACACACAAACACACCCACAGACACAGACACACACACTCACAAACACACACACAGACACAGACAGACACAAACACAGACAAAGACACACACATTCACAGACACACACACACAGACACACATACTCACACACACAGACACACACACAGACACAGACACACACACTCAAAGACACACACAGACACACACACACACACAAACACAGACACACACACTCGCACAGACACACACACACACAGACACACACACTCGCACAGACACCCACACACTCACACTCACACACACAGTTACACTGACACACACAGACTCAGACACACACACTCACACACACACAGACTCACACACAAAGACACAGACACACACACTCACACAGACACTCACACAGACACAGACACACACACTCACACACACACAGACACAAGCACATAGACACAGACACGCACATTCACACACACACAGAGACACACACAGACACACACACTCACACAGAAACACACACACCCACAGACACACTTACACTGACACACACACAAATAGACACACACACAGACACACAGACACAGACACACACACTCACACAGACACACACACACACAGACTCAGAGACACACACTCACAGACAAACACAGACACACACACAAACACACTTACACTGATACACACTCACACACAGACACAAACACACAGACACAGACACACACACTCACACTGACACACACAGACACAGACACTCACACTCACACAGACACACACACACTCACACACACACAGACACACACACACACAAGCACATAGTCAGACACACACACTCACACACACAAACACACAGACACACACACACAGACACAGACACACACACTCACAGAGACACACACACACACCCACAGACACACTTACACTGACACACACACAAATGACACACACACAGACACACACACTCACAGACATACACAGAAACACACACACACAGACACAGACACAGACACACACACACTCACACAGACACACACAAACAGACACAGACACAAACACTCACACACACACACACACTTACACTGACAAAGACACAGACACACATACTCACAGACACAAACACATAGACACAGCCACACACACACAGACACACACACACACACAGACACACACACAGACACACACACTCACATACACACACAGACACAGACACACACACTCACACACACACACACTCACACACACACAAACTCACACACACACAGACACACACAAACGCACACACACACTTACACAGACACACACACACAGACACAAACACATAGACACAGACACACACACTCACACAAGCAGACACACAAACAGACACACACACAGACACAGACACACACACTCACGCTCACACACGCAGAGACACACACACTGTCACACACACTCACACACAGACACAAACACACAGACACAGACTCACACACACTCACACACACACAGACACACACACAAAGACACAGACACACACACTCACACAGACACTCACAAAGACACAGACTCACACACTCACACACACACAGACACACACACAGACACAAGCACATAGACACAGACACACACATTCACACATACACACAGACACACACACGCAGACACACACACTCACACAGACACCCACACACACCCACAGACACACTTACACTGACACACACACAAATAGACACACACACAGACACACAGACACAGACACACACACTCACACAGACACACACACACAGACACAGAGACACACACTCACAGACAAACACAGACACACACACAAACACACTTACACTGATACACACTCACACACAGACACAAACACACAGACACAGACACACACACTCACACACACAGACACAGACACTCACACTCACACAGACACACTCACACACACTCACACACACACAGAGACACACACACACACAAGCACATAGACACAGACACACACACACTCACACACACACACAGACACAGACACACACACTCACACAGACACACACACACACCCACAGACACACTTACACTGACACACACACAAATGACACACACACAGACACAGACACACACACTCACAGACATACACAGAAACACACACACACAGACACAGACACAGACACACACACACTCACACAGACACACACAAGCAGACACAGACACAAACACTCACACACACACACACCGACACATACACACACTTACACTGACAAAGGCACAGACACACATACTCACAGACACAAACACATAGACACAGCCACACACACACAGACACACACACAGACACACACACAGACACAAACACATAGACACAGACACACAAACTCACACACACAGACACACACACAGACACACACACACACACAGACACAGACACACACACTCACACTCACACACGCAGAGACACACACACTGTCAAACACACTCACACACAGACACTCACACACAGACACACACAGACACACACACTCACACAGACACACACACACCCACAGACACACTTACACTGACACACACACAAATAGACACACACACAGACACACAGACACAGACACACACACTCACACAGACACACACACACACAGACACAGAGACACACACTCACAGACAAACACAGACACACACAAACACACTTACACTGATACACACTCACACACAGACACAAACACACAGACACACACACACACCCACAGACACACTTACACTGACACACACACAAATAGACACACACACACACACAAATAGACACACACACAGACACACAGACACAGACACACACACACACACAGACACAGAGACACACACTCACAGACAAACACAGACACACACACAAACACACTTACACTGATACACACTCACACACAGACACAAACACACAGACACACACACTCACACACACACAGACACAGACACTCACACTCACACAGACACACACACGCACTCACACACACACAGACACACACACACACACACAAGCACATAGACACAGACACACACACTCACACACACAAACACACAGACACACACACATAGACACAGACACACACACTCACACAGACACACACACACACCCACAGACACACTTACACTGACACACACACAAATGACACACACACAGACACAGACACACACACTCACAGACATACACAGAAACACACACACACAGACACAGACACAGACACACACACACTCACACAGACACACACAAACAGACACAGACACAAACACTCACACACACACACCGACACACACACACTTACACTGACAAAGACACAGACACACATACTCACATACACACACAGACACAGACACACACACAAACTCACACACACACAGACACACACACTCACAGACACACACAAACGCACACACACACTTACACAGACACACACACAAAGACACAGACACACACACTCACACAGACACTCACAAAGACACAGACACACGCACTCACACACACACAGACACACACACACAGACACAAGCACATAGACACAGACACACACATTCACACACACACACGCAGACACACACACTCACACAGACACACACACACCCACAGACACACTTACACTGACACACACACAAATAGACACACACACAGACACACAGACACAGACACACACACTCACACAGACACACACACACCCACAGACACACTTACACTGACACACACACAAATAGACACACACACAGACACACAGACACAGACACACACACTCACACAGACACACACACACACAGACACAGACACACACACTCACACACACACAGACACAGACACTCACACTCACACAGACACACTCACACACACTCACACACACACACAGAGACACACACACACACAAGCACATAGACACAGACACACACACACTCACACACACAAACACACAGACACACACACACAGACACAGACACACACACTCACACAGACACACACACACCCACAGACACACTTACACTGACACACACACAAATGACACACACACAGACACAGACACACACACTCACAGACATACACAGAAACACACACACACAGACACAGACACACACACACTCACACAGACACACACAAACAGACACAGACACAAACACTCACACACACACTCAAACGCACACACACACTTACACAGACACACACACACAGACACAAACACATAGACACAGACACACAAACTCACACACACAGACACACACACAGACACACACACACACAGACACAGACACACACACTCACACTCACACACGCAGAGACACACACACTGTCAAACACACTCACACACAGACACAAACACACAGACACAGACGCACACACTCACACACACACAGACACACACACACAGACACAAGCACATAGACAGACACACACATTCACACACACACACACACACAGACACACACACACACAGACACACACACACACCCACAGACACACTTACACTGACACACACACAAATAGACACACACACACACACAAATAGACACACACACAGACACACAGACACAGACACACACACACACACAGACACAGAGACACACACTCACAGACAAACACAGACACACACACAAACACACTTACACTGATACACACTCACACACAGACACAAACACACAGACACAGACACACACACTCACACACACACAGACACACACACAGACACAGACACTCACACACAAACAGACACACATACAGACACAGACACACACACACACACAGACACAGACACACACACTCACACTCACACACGCAGAGACACACACACTGTCAAACACACTCACACACAGACACAAACACACAGACACAGACGCACACACTCACACACACAGACACACACACTCAGACACAAGCACATAGACACAGACACACACATTCACACACACACAGACACACACACAGACACACACACACACACAGACACACACACACACCCACAGACACACTTACACTGACACACACACAAATAGACACACACACACACAAATAGACACACACACAGACACAGACACACACACACACAGACACAGAGACACACACTCACAGACAAACACAGACACACACACAAACACACTTACACTGATACACACTCACACACAGACACAAACACACAGACACAGACACACACACTCACACACACACAGACACACACACAGACACAGACACACACACTCACACAGACACACACACACACTCACACACACACAGACACACACAGACACACACACACACACACAGACCCACACACACCCACAGACACACTTACACTGACACACACACAAATAGACACACACACAGACACACAGACACAGACACACACACTCACACAGACACACACACACACAGACACAGAGACACACACTCACAGACAAACACAGACACACACACAAACACACTTACACTGATACACACTCACACACAGACACAAACACACAGACACAGACACACACACTCACACACACACAGACACAGACACTCACACTCACACAGACACACTCACACACACTCACACACACACACAGAGACACACACACACACAAGCACATAGACACAGACACACACAAACACACAGACACACACACACAGACACACACACTCACACAGACACACACACACCCACAGACACACTTACACTGACACACACACAAATGACACACACACAGACACAGACACACACACTCACAGACATACACAGAAACACGCACACACATACACAGACACACACACACTCACACAGACACACACAAACAGACACAGACACAAACACTCACACACACACACAAACGCACACACACACTTACACAGACACACACACACAGACACAAACACATAGACACAGACACACAAACTCACACACACAGACACACACAGACACACACACACACACAGACACAGACACACACACTCACACTCACACACGCAGAGACACACACACTGTCAAACACACTCACACACAGACACAAACACACAGACACAGACGCACACACTCACACACACAGACACACACACTCAGACACAAGCACATAGACACAGACACACACATTCACACACACACAGACACACACACAGACACACACACACACACACACAGACACACACACACACCCACAGACACACTTACACTGACACACACACAAATAGACACACACACACACAAATAGACACACACACAGACACACAGACACAGACACACACACACACACAGACACAGAGACACACACTCACAGACAAACACAGACACACACACAAACACACTTACACTGATACACACTCACACACAGACACAAACACACAGACACAGACACACACACTCACACACACACAGACACACACACAGACACAGACGCTCACACACAAACAGACACACATACAGACACAGACACACACACTCACACAGACACACAAACACACCCACAGACACAGACACACACACTCACAAACACACACACAGACACAGACAGACACAAACACAGACAAAGACACACACATTCACAGACACACACACAGACACACATACTCACACACACAGACACACACACAGACACAGACACACACACTCAAAGACACACACAGACACACACACACACACAAACACAGACACACACACTCGCACAGACACACACACACACTGACACACACACTCGCACAGACACCCACACACTCACACTCACACACACAGTTACACTGACACACACAGACTCAGACACACACACTCACACACACACAGACTCACACACAAAGACACAGACACACACACTCACACAGACACTCACACAGACACAGACACACACACTCACACACACACAGACACAAGCACATAGACACAGACACGCACATTCACACACACACAGAGACACACACAGACAGATACACACACAGACAGACACAGACACACACATACAGACACAGACAGACACACACACAGACACACACACAGACACAGACACACACGCACTTACACTGACACACACAAAGACACACACACACAGACACAGACACGCACACTCACACAGACACAGACACACAGACACAGTCACACACACTCAGACACATACACAGACAAAGACACACGCACACACAGACACAGACACACACACAGACACACACACACACAGACACAGACACACACACTCACACACGCAGAGACACACACACTGTCACACACACTCACACACAGACACAAACACACAGACACAGACTGACACACACTCACACACACACAGACTCACACACAAAGACACAGACACACACACTCACACAGACACTCACACAGACACAGACACACACACTCACACACACACAGACACAAGCACATAGACACAGACACGCACATTCACACACACACAGAGACACACACAGACACACACACTCACACAGACACACACACACCCTCAGACACACTTACACTGACACACACACAAATAGACACACACACAGACACACAGACACAGACACACACACTCACACAGACACACACACACACGGACACAGAGACACACACTCACAGACAAACACAGACACACACACAAACACACTTACACTGATACACACTCACACACAGACACAAACACACAGACACAGACACACACACTCACACTCACACAGACACACACACAGACACAGACACTCACACTCACACAGACAGACACACACACTCACACACACACAGACACACACACACAAGCACATAGACAGACACACACACACACACAAACACACAGACACACACACACAGACACAGACACACACACTCACAGAGACACACACACACACCCACAGACACACTTACACTGACACACACACAAATGACACACACACAGACACAGACACACACACTCACAGACATACACAGAAACACACACACACAGACACAGACACAGACACACACACACTCACACAGACACACACAAACAGACACAGACACAAACACTCACACACACACACCGACACACACACACACTTACACTGACAAAGACACAGACACACATACTCACAGACACAAACACATAGACACAGCCACACACACACAGACACACACACACACACAGACACACACACAGACACACACACTCACATACACACACAGACACAGACACACACACAAACTCACACACACACAGACACACACACTCACAGACACACACAAACGCACACACACACTTACACAGACACACACACAAAGACACAGACACACACACTCACACAGACACTCACAAAGACACAGACACACACACTCACACACACACAGACACACACACACAGACACAAGCACATAGACACAGACACACACATTCACACACACACACAGACACACACACGCAGACACACACACTCACACAGACACACACACACCCACAGACACACTTACACTGACACACACACAAATAGACACACACACAGACACACAGACACAGACACACACACTCACACAGACACACACACACAGACACAGAGACACACACTCACAGACAAACACAGACACACACACAAACACACTTACACTGATACACACTCACACACAGATACAAACACACAGACACAGACACACACACTCACACACACACAGACACAGACACTCACACTCACACAGACACACTCACACACACTCACACACACACAGAGACACACACACACACAAGCACATAGACACAGACACACACACACTCACACACACAAACACACAGACACACACAGACACACACACTCACACAGACACACACACACCCACAGACACACTTACACTGACACACACACAAATGACACACACACAGACACAGACACACACACTCACAGACATACACAGAAACACACACACACAGACACAGACACACACACACTCACACAGACACACACACAGACACAGACACTCACACTCACACAGACAGACACACACACTCACACACACACAGACACACACACACACAAGCACATAGACAGACACACACACTCACACACACAAACACACAGACACACACACACAGACACAGACACACACACTCACAGAGACACACACACACACCCACAGACACACTTACACTGACACACACACAAATGACACACACACAGACACAGACACACACACTCACAGACATACACAGAAACACACACACACAGACACAGACACAGACACACACACACTCACACAGACACACACAAACAGACACAGACACAAACACTCACACACACACACCGACACACACACACACTTACACTGACAAAGACACAGACACACATACTCACAGACACAAACACATAGACACAGCCACACACACACAGACACACACACACACACACAGACACACACACAGACACACACACTCACATACACACACAGACACAGACACACACACAAACTCACACACACACAGACACACACACTCACAGACACACACAAACGCACACACACACTTACACAGACACACACACAAAGACACAGACACACACACTCACACAGACACTCACAAAGACACAGACACACACACTCACACACACACAGACACACACACACAGACACAAGCACATAGACACAGACACACACATTCACACACACACACAGACACACACACGCAGACACAC
>NC_133151.1:51153291-51210791 GCF_048418815.1 Hemitrygon akajei
ACAAATGACACACACACAGAGACAGACACACACACTCACAGACATACACAGAAACACACACACACAGACACAGACACACACACACTCACACAGACACACACAAACAGACACAGACACACACACTCACAGACACACACAAACGCACACACACACTTACACAGACACACACACACAGACACAAACACATAGAAACAGACACACAAACTCACACACACAGACACACACACAGACACACACACACACAGACACAGACACAGACACTCACACTCACACACGCAGAGACACACACACTGTCAAACACACTCACACACAGACACAAAAACACAGACACAGACGCACACACTCACACACACACAGACACACACACACAGACACAAGCACATAGACAGACACACACATTCACACACACACACAGACACACACACACAGACACACACACACACACAGACACACACACACCCACAGACACACTTACACTGACACACACACAAATAGACACACACACACACACAAATAGACACACACACAGACACACAGACACAGACACACACACACACCCACAGACACACTTACACTGACACACACACAAATGACACACACACAGAGACAGACACACACACTCACAGACATACACAGAAACACACACACACAGACACAGACACAGACACACACACACTCACACAGACACACAGAAACAGACACAGACACACACACTCACAGACACACACAAACGCACACACACACTTACACAGACACACACACACAGACACAAACACATAGAAACAGACACACAAACTCACACACACAGACACACACACAGACACACACACACACAGACACAGACACACACACTCACACTCACACACGCAGAGACACACACACTGTCAAACACACTCACACACAGACACAAAAACACAGACACAGACGCACACACTCACACACACAGACACACACACACAGACACAAGCACATAGACAGACACACACATTCACACACACACACACACAGACACACACACACAGACACACACACACACACAGACACACTTACACTGACACACACACAAATAGACACACACACACACACAAATAGACACACACACAGACACACAGACACAGACACACACACACACACAGACACAGAGACACACACTCACAGACAAACACAGACACACACACAAACACACTAACACTGATACACACTCACACACAGACACAAACACACAGACACAGACACACACACTCACACACACACAGACACACACACAGACACAGACACTCACACACAAACAGACACACATACAGACACAGACACACACACTCACACAGACACACAAACACACCCACAGACACAGACACACACACTCACAAACACACACACCGACACAGACAGACACAAACACAGACAAAGACACACACATTCACAGACACACACACACACACACAGACACACACACTCACACACACAGACACACACACAGACACAGACACACACACTCACAGACACACACAGACACACACAGACACAGACACAGACACACACACTCGCACAGACACACACACACACACAGACGCACACACTCGCACAGACACCCACACACTCACACTCACACACACAGTTACACTGACACACACACAGACTCAGACACACACACTCACAGACACACACAGACACACACAGAGACATTTACTCTGACACACACACATACAGACACACACACACAGACACAGACACGCACACTCGCACAGAAACACACAGACACACACAGACACACACACTCACACACACAGACACACACACACACCGACAGATACACACAGACACACACACACTTACACTGACACACACACAGACACAGACACACACACTCGCACAGACACACACACACTCAGACACACACAGACAGAAACACATAGACACAGATACACGCTCACAGACACACACAGACACACACACAGACGCAGTCACACACACTCACACAGACACACACACACCCACAGACACAGACACACACACTCACAAACACACACACACAGACACAAAAACACACAAACACAGACACACACATTCACAGACACACACACTCACACACAGAGACACACACACACAGACACAGACACACACACTCACACAGACACACACAGACACAGACACACACACTCACACAGTCACACACACACGCACAGACACACACACAGACACACACAGACAGATACACACACAGACAGACACAGACACACACATACAGACACAGACACACACACACAGACACAGTCACACATATTCACTGACACACACAGACACACACACACACACACACAGACACAGACAGACACACACACAGACACACACACAGACACAGACACACACGCACTTACACTGACACACACAAAGACACACACACACAGACACAGACACGCACACTCACACAGACACAGACACACAGACACAGTCACACACACTCAGACACATACACAGACAAAGACACACACACACACAGACACAGACACACACACAGACACACACACACAGACACAGACACACACACTCACACACGCAGAGACACACACACTGTCACACACACTCACACACAGACACAAACACACAGACACAGACTGACACACACTCACACACACACAGACTCACACACAAAGACACAGACACACACACTCACACAGACACTCACACAGACACAGACACACACACTCACACACACACAGACACAAGCACATAGACACAGACACGCACATTCACACACACACAGAGACACACACAGACACACACACTCACACAGACACACACACACCCACAGACACACTTACACTGACACACACACAAATAGACACACACACAGACACACAGACACAGACACACACACTCACACAGACACACACACACACGGACACAGAGACACACACTCACAGACAAACACAGACACACACACAAACACACTTACACTGATACACACTCACACACAGACACAAACACACAGACACAGACACACACACTCACACTCACACAGACACACACACAGACACAGACACTCACACTCACACAGACAGACACACACACTCACACACACACAGACACACACACACACAAGCACATAGACAGACACACACACTCACACACACAAACACACAGACACACACACACAGACACAGACACACACACTCACAGAGACACACACACACACACCCACAGACACACTTACACTGACACACACACAAATGACACACACACAGACACAGACACACACACTCACAGACATACACAGAAACACACACACACAGACACAGACACAGACACACACACACTCACACAGACACACACAAACAGACACAGGCACAAACACTCACACACACACACCGACACACACACACACTTACACTGACAAAGACACAGACACACATACTCACAGACACAAACACATAGACACAGCCACACACACACAGACACACACACACACACACACAGACACACACACAGACACACACACTCACATACACACACAGACACAGACACACACACAAACTCACACACACACAGACACACACACTCACAGACACACACAAACGCACACACACACTTACACAGACACACACACAAAGACACAGACACACACACTCACACAGACACTCACAAAGACACAGACACACAAACTCACACACACACAGACACACACACACAGACACAAGCACATAGACACAGACACACACATTCACACACACACACAGACACACACACGCAGACACACACACTCACACAGACACACACACACCCACAGACACACTTACACTGACACACACACAAATAGACACACACACAGACACACAGACACAGACACACACACTCACACAGACACACACACACACAGACACAGAGACACACACTCACAGACAAACACAGACACACACACAAACACACTTACACTGATACACACTCACACACAGACACAAACACACAGACACAGACACACACTCTCACACACACACAGACACAGACACTCACACTCACACAGACACACTCACACACACTCACACACACACACAGAGACACACACACACACAAGCACATAGACACAGACACACACACACTCACACACACAAACACACAGACACACACACTCACACAGACACACACACACCCACAGACACACTTACACTGACACACACACAAATGACACACACACAGACACAGACACACACACTCACAGACATACACAGAAACACACACACAGACACAGACACACACACACTCACACAGACACACACAAACAGACACAGACACAAACACTCACACACACACACAAACGCACACACACACTTACACAGACACACACACACAGACACAAACACATAGACACAGACACACAAACTCACACACACAGACACACACAGACACACACACACACACAGACACAGACACACACACTCACACTCACACACGCAGAGACACACACACTGTCAAACACACTCACACACAGACACAAACACACAGACACAGACGCACACACTCACACACACAGACACACACACTCAGACACAAGCACATAGACACAGACACACACATTCACACACACACAGACACACACACAGACACACACACACACACACACACACAGACACACACACACACCCACAGACACACTTACACTGACACACACACAAATAGACACACACACACACAAATAGACACACACACAGACACACAGACACAGACACACACACACACAGACACAGAGACACACACTCACAGACAAACACAGACACACACACAAACACACTTACACTGATACACACTCACACACAGACACAAACACACAGACACAGACACACACACTCACACACACACAGACACACACACAGACACAGACGCTCACACACAAACAGACACACATACAGACACAGACACACACACTCACACAGACACACAAACACACCCACAGACACAGACACACACACTCACAAACACACACACAGACACAGACAGACACAAACACAGACAAAGACACACACATTCACAGACACACACACACAGACACACATACTCACACACACAGACACACACACAGACACAGACACACACACTCAAAGACACACACAGACACACACACACACACAAACACAGACACACACACTCGCACAGACACACACACACACACAGACACACACACTCGCACAGACACCCACACACTCACACAGACACACACAGTTACACTGACACACACAGACTCAGACACACACACTCACACACACACAGACTCACACACAAAGACACAGACACACACACTCACACAGACACTCACACAGACACAGACACACACACTCACACACACACAGACACAAGCACATAGACACAGACACGCACATTCACACACACACAGAGACACACACAGACACACACACTCACACAGACACACACACACCCACAGACACACTTACACTGACACACACACAAATAGACACACACACAGACACACAGACACAGACACACACACTCACACAGACACACACACACACAGACTCAGAGACACACACTCACAGACAAACACAGACACACACACAAACACACTTACACTGATACACACTCACACACAGACACAAACACACAGACACAGACACACACACTCACACTGACACACACAGACACAGACACTCACACTCACACAGACACACACACACTCACACACACACAGACACACACACACACAAGCACATAGTCAGACACACACACTCACACACACAAACACACAGACACACACACACACAGACAAAGACACACACACTCACAGAGACACACACACACACCCACAGACACACTTACACTGACACACACACAAATGACACACACACAGACACACACACTCACAGACATACACAGAAACACACACACACAGACACAGACACAGACACACACACACTCACACAGACACACACAAACAGACACAGACACAAACACTCACACACACACACACACTTACACTGACAAAGACACAGACACACATACTCACAGACACAAACACATAGACACAGCCACACACACACAGACACACACACACACACAGACACACACACAGACACACACACTCACATACACACACAGACACAGACACACACACTCACACACACACACACTCACACACACACAAACTCACACACACACAGACACACACAAACGCACACACACACTTACACAGACACACACACACAGACACAAACACATAGACACAGACACACACACTCACACAAGCAGACACACAAACAGACACACACACAGACACAGACACACACACTCACGCTCACACACGCAGAGACACACACACTGTCACACACACTCACACACAGACACAAACACACAGACACAGACTCACACACACTCACACACACACAGACACACACACAAAGACACAGACACACACACTCACACAGACACTCACAAAGACACAGACTCACACACTCACACACACACAGACACACACACAGACACAAGCACATAGACACAGACACACACATTCACACATACACACAGACACACACACGCAGACACACACACTCACACAGACACCCACACACACCCACAGACACACTTACACTGACACACACACAAATAGACACACACACAGAAACACAGACACAGACACACACACTCACACAGACACACACACACAGACACAGAGACACACACTCACAGACAAACACAGACACACACACAAACACACTTACACTGATACACACTCACACACAGACACAAACACACAGACACAGACACACACACTCACACACACAGACACAGACACTCACACTCACACAGACACACTCACACACACTCACACACACACAGAGACACACACACACACAAGCACATAGACACAGACACACACACACTCACACACACACACAGACACAGACACACACACTCACACAGACACACACACACACCCACAGACACACTTACACTGACACACACACAAATGACACACACACAGACACAGACACACACACTCACAGACATACACAGAAACACACACACACAGACACAGACACAGACACACACACACTCACACAGACACACACAAGCAGACACAGACACAAACACTCACACACACACACCGACACATACACACACTTACACTGACAAAGACACAGACACACATACTCACAGACACAAACACATAGACACAGCCACACACACACAGACACACACACAGACACACACACAGACACAAACACATAGACACAGACACACAAACTCACACACACAGACACACACACAGACACACACACACACAGACACAGACACACACACTCACACTCACACACGCAGAGACACACACACTGTCAAACACACTCACACACAGACACTCACACACAGACACACACAGACACACACACTCACACAGACACACACACACCCACAGACACACTTACACTGACACACACACAAATAGACACACACACAGACACACAGACACAGACACACACACTCACACAGACACACACACACACAGACACAGAGACACACACTCACAGACAAACACAGACACACACTAACACACTTACACTGATACACACTCACACACAGACACAAACACACAGACACACACACACACCCACAGACACACTTACACTGACACACACACAAATAGACACACACACACACACAAATAGACACACACACAGACACACAGACACAGACACACACACACAGACACAGAGACACACACTCACAGACAAACACAGACACACACACAAACACACTTACACTGATACACACTCACACACAGACACAAACACACAGACACACACACTCACACACACACAGACACAGACACTCACACTCACACAGACACACACACACACTCACACACACACAGACACACACACACACACACAAGCACATAGACACAGACACACACACTCACACACACAAACACACAGACACACACACATAGACACAGACACACACACTCACACAGACACACACACACACCCACAGACACACTTACACTGACACACACACAAATGACACACACACAGACACAGACACACACACTCACAGACATACACAGAAACACACACACACAGACACAGACACAGACACACACACACTCACACAGACACACACAAACAGACACAGACACAAACACTCACACACACACACCGACACACACACACTTACACTGACAAAGACACAGACACACATACTCACATACACACACAGACACAGACACACACACAAACTCACACACACACAGACACACACACTCACAGACACACACAAACGCACACACACACTTACACAGACACACACACAAAGACACAGACACACACACTCACACAGACACTCACAAAGACACAGACACACGCACTCACACACACACAGACACACACACACAGACACAAGCACATAGACACAGACACACACATTCACACACACACACGCAGACACACACACTCACACAGACACACACACACCCACAGACACACTTACACTGACACACACACAAATAGACACACACACAGACACACAGACACAGACACACACACTCACACAGACACACACACACACAGACACAGAGACACACACTCACAGACAAACACAGACACACACACAAACACACTTACACTGATACACACTCACACACAGACACAAACACACAGACACAGACACACACACTCACACACACACAGACACAGACACTCACACTCACACAGACACACTCACACACACTCACACACACACACAGAGACACACACACACACAAGCACATAGACACAGACACACACACACTCACACACACAAACACACAGACACACACACACAGACACAGACACACACACTCACACAGACACACACACACCCACAGACACACTTACACTGACACACACACAAATGACACACACACAGACACAGACACACACACTCACAGACATACACAGAAACACACACACACAGACACAGACACACACACACTCACACAGACACACACAAACAGACACAGACACAAACACTCACACACACACTCAAACGCACACACACACTTACACAGACACACACACACAGACACAAACACATAGACACAGACACACAAACTCACACACACAGACACACACACAGACACACACACACACAGACACAGACACACACACTCACACTCACACACGCAGAGACACACACACTGTCAAACACACTCACACACAGACACAAACACACAGACACAGACGCACACACTCACACACACACAGACACACACACACAGACACAAGCACATAGACAGACACACACATTCACACACACACACACACACACAGACACACACACACACAGACACACACACACACCCACAGACACACTTACACTGACACACACACAAATAGACACACACACACACACAAATAGACACACACACAGACACACAGACACAGACACACACACACACACAGACACAGAGACACACACTCACAGACAAACACAGACACACACACAAACACACTTACACTGATACACACTCACACACAGACACAAACACACAGACACAGACACACACACTCACACACACACAGACACACACACAGACACAGACACTCACACACAAACAGACACACATACAGACACAGACACACACACACACACACAGACACAGACACACACACTCACACTCACACACGCAGAGACACACACACTGTCAAACACACTCACACACAGACACAAACACACAGACACAGACTCACACACACTCACACACACACAGACACACACACAAAGACACAGACACACACACTCACACAGACACTCACAAAGACACAGACTCACACACTCACACACACACAGACACACACACAGACACAAGCACATAGACACAGACACACACATTCACACATACACACAGACACACACACGCAGACACACACACTCACACAGACACCCACACACACCCACAGACACACTTACACTGACACACACACAAATAGACACACACACAGACACACAGACACAGACACACACACTCACACAGACACACACACACAGACACAGAGACACACACTCACAGACAAACACAGACACACACACAAACACACTTACACTGATACACACTCACACACAGACACAAACACACAGACACAGACACACACACTCACACACACAGACACAGACACTCACACTCACACAGACACACTCACACACACTCACACACACACAGAGACACACACACACACAAGCACATAGACACAGACAGACACACACTCACACACACACACAGACACAGACACACACACTCACACAGACACACACACACACCCACAGACACACTTACACTGACACACACACAAATGACACACACACAGACACAGACACACACACTCACAGACATACACAGAAACACACACACACAGACACAGACACAGACACACACACACTCACACAGACACACACAAGCAGACACAGACACAAACACTCACACACACACACCGACACATACACACACTTACACTGACAAAGACACAGACACACATACTCACAGACACAAACACATAGACACAGCCACACACACACAGACACACACACAGACACACACACAGACACAAACACATAGACACAGACACACAAACTCACACACACAGACACACACACAGACACACACACACACAGACACAGACACACACACTCACACTCACACACGCAGAGACACACACACTGTCAAACACACTCACACACAGACACTCACACACAGACACACACAGACACACACACTCACACAGACACACACACACCCACAGACACACTTACACTGACACACACACAAATAGACACACACACAGACACACAGACACAGACACACACACTCACACAGACACACACACACACAGACACAGAGACACACACTCACAGACAAACACAGACACACACTAACACACTTACACTGATACACACTCACACACAGACACAAACACACAGACACACACACACACCCACAGACACACTTACACTGACACACACACAAATAGACACACACACACACACAAATAGACACACACACAGACACACAGACACAGACACACACACACAGACACAGAGACACACACTCACAGACAAACACAGACACACACACAAACACACTTACACTGATACACACTCACACACAGACACAAACACACAGACACACACACTCACACACACACAGACACAGACACTCACACTCACACAGACACACACACACACTCACACACACACAGACACACACACACACACACAAGCACATAGACACAGACACACACACTCACACACACAAACACACAGACACACACACATAGACACAGACACACACACTCACACAGACACACACACACACCCACAGACACACTTACACTGACACACACACAAATGACACACACACAGACACAGACACACACACTCACAGACATACACAGAAACACACACACACAGACACAGACACAGACACACACACACTCACACAGACACACACAAACAGACACAGACACAAACACTCACACGCACACACCGACACACACACACTTACACTGACAAAGACACAGACACACATACTCACATACACACACAGACACAGACACACACACAAACTCACACACACACAGACACACACACTCACAGACACACACAAACGCACACACACACTTACACAGACACACACACAAAGACACAGACACACACACTCACACAGACACTCACAAAGACACAGACACACGCACTCACACACACACAGACACACACACACAGACACAAGCACATAGACACAGACACACACATTCACACACACACACGCAGACACACACACTCACACAGACACACACACACCCACAGACACACTTACACTGACACACACACAAATAGACACACACACAGACACACAGACACAGACACACACACTCACACAGACACACACACACACAGACACAGAGACACACACTCACAGACAAACACAGACACACACACAAACACACTTACACTGATACACACTCACACACAGACACAAACACACAGACACAGACACACACACTCACACACACACAGACACAGACACTCACACTCACACAGACACACTCACACACACTCACACACACACACAGAGACACACACACACACAAGCACATAGACACAGACACACACACACTCACACACACAAACACACAGACACACACACACAGACACAGACACACACACTCACACAGACACACACACACCCACAGACACACTTACACTGACACACACACAAATGACACACACACAGACACAGACACACACACTCACAGACATACACAGAAACACACACACACAGACACAGACACACACACACTCACACAGACACACACAAACAGACACAGACACAAACACTCACACACACACTCAAACGCACACACACACTTACACAGACACACACACACAGACACAAACACATAGACACAGACACACAAACTCACACACACAGACACACACACAGACACACACACACACAGACACAGACACACACACTCACACTCACACACGCAGAGACACACACACTGTCAAACACACTCACACACAGACACAAACACACAGACACAGACGCACACACTCACACACACACAGACACACACACACAGACACAAGCACATAGACAGACACACACATTCACACACACACACACACACACAGACACACACACACACAGACACACACACACACCCACAGACACACTTACACTGACACACACACAAATAGACACACACACACACACAAATAGACACACACACAGACACACAGACACAGACACACACACACACACAGACACAGAGACACACACTCACAGACAAACACAGACACACACACAAACACACTTACACTGATACACACTCACACACAGACACACACACTCACACACACACAGACACACACACAGACACAGACACTCACACACAAACAGACACACATACAGACACAGACACACACACACACACACAGACACAGACACACACACTCACACTCACACACGCAGAGACACACACACTGTCAAACACACTCACACACAGACACAAACACACAGACACAGACTCACACACACTCACACACACACAGACACACACACAAAGACACAGACACACACACTCACACAGACACTCACAAAGACACAGACTCACACACTCACACACACACAGACACACACACAGACACAAGCACATAGACACAGACACACACATTCACACATACACACAGACACACACACGCAGACACACACACTCACACAGACACCCACACACACCCACAGACACACTTACACTGACACACACACAAATAGACACACACACAGACACACAGACACAGACACACACACTCACACAGACACACACACACAGACACAGAGACACACACTCACAGACAAACACAGACACACACACAAACACACTTACACTGATACACACTCACACACAGACACAAACACACAGACACAGACACACACACTCACACACACAGACACAGACACTCACACTCACACAGACACACTCACACACACTCACACACACACAGAGACACACACACACACAAGCACATAGACACAGACAGACACACACTCACACACACACACAGACACAGACACACACACTCACACAGACACACACACACACCCACAGACACACTTACACTGACACACACACAAATGACACACACACAGACACAGACACACACACTCACAGACATACACAGAAACACACACACACAGACACAGACACAGACACACACACACTCACACAGACACACACAAGCAGACACAGACACAAACACTCACACACACACACCGACACATACACACACTTACACTGACAAAGACACAGACACACATACTCACAGACACAAACACATAGACACAGCCACACACACACAGACACACACACAGACACACACACAGACACAAACACATAGACACAGACACACAAACTCACACACACAGACACACACACAGACACACACACACACAGACACAGACACACACACTCACACTCACACACGCAGAGACACACACACTGTCAAACACACTCACACACAGACACTCACACACAGACACACACAGACACACACACTCACACAGACACACACACACCCACAGACACACTTACACTGACACACACACAAATAGACACACACACAGACACACAGACACAGACACACACACTCACACAGACACACACACACACAGACACAGAGACACACACTCACAGACAAACACAGACACACACTAACACACTTACACTGATACACACTCACACACAGACACAAACACACAGACACACACACACACCCACAGACACACTTACACTGACACACACACAAATAGACACACACACACACACAAATAGACACACACACAGACACACAGACACAGACACACACACACAGACACAGAGACACACACTCACAGACAAACACAGACACACACACAAACACACTTACACTGATACACACTCACACACAGACACAAACACACAGACACACACACTCACACACACACAGACACAGACACTCACACTCACACAGACACACACACACACTCACACACACACAGACACACACACACACACACAAGCACATAGACACAGACACACACACTCACACACACAAACACACAGACACACACACATAGACACAGACACACACACTCACACAGACACACACACACACCCACAGACACACTTACACTGACACACACACAAATGACACACACACAGACACAGACACACACACTCACAGACATACACAGAAACACACACACACAGACACAGACACAGACACACACACACTCACACAGACACACACAAACAGACACAGACACAAACACTCACACGCACACACCGACACACACACACTTACACTGACAAAGACACAGACACACATACTCACATACACACACAGACACAGACACACACACAAACTCACACACACACAGACACACACACTCACAGACACACACAAACGCACACACACACTTACACAGACACACACACAAAGACACAGACACACACACTCACACAGACACTCACAAAGACACAGACACACGCACTCACACACACACAGACACACACACACAGACACAAGCACATAGACACAGACACACACATTCACACACACACACGCAGACACACACACTCACACAGACACACACACACCCACAGACACACTTACACTGACACACACACAAATAGACACACACACAGACACACAGACACAGACACACACACTCACACAGACACACACACACACAGACACAGAGACACACACTCACAGACAAACACAGACACACACACAAACACACTTACACTGATACACACTCACACACAGACACAAACACACAGACACAGACACACACACTCACACACACACAGACACAGACACTCACACTCACACAGACACACTCACACACACTCACACACACACACAGAGACACACACACACACAAGCACATAGACACAGACACACACACACTCACACACACAAACACACAGACACACACACACAGACACAGACACACACACTCACACAGACACACACACACCCACAGACACACTTACACTGACACACACACAAATGACACACACACAGACACAGACACACACACTCACAGACATACACAGAAACACACACACACAGACACAGACACACACACACTCACACAGACACACACAAACAGACACAGACACAAACACTCACACACACACTCAAACGCACACACACACTTACACAGACACACACACACAGACACAAACACATAGACACAGACACACAAACTCACACACACAGACACACACACAGACACACACACACACAGACACAGACACACACACTCACACTCACACACGCAGAGACACACACACTGTCAAACACACTCACACACAGACACAAACACACAGACACAGACGCACACACTCACACACACACAGACACACACACACAGACACAAGCACATAGACAGACACACACATTCACACACACACACACACACACAGACACACACACACACAGACACACACACACACCCACAGACACACTTACACTGACACACACACAAATAGACACACACACACACACAAATAGACACACACACAGACACACAGACACAGACACACACACACACACAGACACAGAGACACACACTCACAGACAAACACAGACACACACACAAACACACTTACACTGATACACACTCACACACAGACACAAACACACAGACACAGACACACACACTCACACACACACAGACACACACACAGACACAGACACTCACACACAAACAGACACACATACAGACACAGACACACACACACACACACAGACACAGACACACACACTCACACTCACACACGCAGAGACACACACACTGTCAAACACACTCACACACAGACACAAACACACAGACACAGACGCACACACTCACACACACAGACACACACACTCAGACACAAGCACATAGACACAGACACACACATTCACACACACACAGACACACACACAGACACACACACACACACACAGACACACACACACACCCACAGACACACTTACACTGACACACACACAAATAGACACACACACACACAAATAGACACACACACAGACACAGACACACACACACACAGACACAGAGACACACACTCACAGACAAACACAGACACACACACAAACACACTTACACTGATACACACTCACACACAGACACAAACACACAGACACACACACACTCTCACACACACACAGACACACACACAGACACAGACACACACACTCACACAGACACACACACACACTCACACACACACAGACACACACAGACACACACACACACACACAGACCCACACACACCCACAGACACACTTACACTGACACACACACAAATAGACACACACACAGACACACAGACACAGACACACACACTCACACAGACACACACACACACAGACACAGAGACACACACTCACAGACAAACACAGACACACACACAAACACAGACACAGACACACAGACACAGTCACACACACTCAGACACATACACAGACAAAGACACACACACACACAGACACAGACACACACACAGACACACACACACACAGACACAGACACACACACTCACACACGCAGAGACACACACACTGTCACACACAGTCACACACAGACACAAACACACAGACACAGACTGACACACACTCACACACACACAGACTCACACACAAAGACACAGACACACACACTCACACAGACACTCACACAGACACAGACACACACACTCACACACACACAGACACAAGCACATAGACACAGACACGCACATTCACACACACACAGAGACACACACAGACACACACACTCACACAGACACACACACACCCACAGACACACTTACACTGACACACACACAAATAGACACACACACAGACACACAGACACAGACACACACACTCACACAGACACACACACACACGGACACAGAAACACACACTCACAGACAAACACAGACACACACACAAACACACTTACACTGATACACACTCACACACAGACACAAACACACAGACACAGACACACACACTCACACTCACACAGACACACACACAGACACAGACACTCACACTCACACAGACAGACACACACACTCACACACACACAGACACACACACACAAGCACATAGACAGACACACACACTCACACACACAAACACACAGACACACACACACAGACACAGACACACACACTCACAGAGACACACACACACACCCACAGACACACTTACACTGACACACACACAAATGACACACACACAGACACAGACACACACACACTCACAGACATACACAGAAACACACACACACAGACACAGACACAGACACACACACACTCACACAGACACACACAAACAGACACAGACACAAACACTCACACACACACACCGACACACACACACACTTACACTGACAAAGACACAGACACACATACTCACAGACACAAACACATAGACACAGCCACACACACACAGACACACACACACACACACACACAGACACACACACAGACACACACACTCACATACACACACAGACACAGACACACACACAAACTCACACACACACAGACACACACACTCACAGACACACACAAACGCACAAACACACTTACACAGACACACACACAAAGACACAGACACACACACTCACACAGACACTCACAAAGACACAGACACACACACTCACACACACACAGACACACACACACAGACACAAGCACATAGACACAGACACACACATTCACACACACACACAGACACACACACGCAGACACACACACTCACACAGACACACACACACCCACAGACACACTTACCCTGACACACACACAAATAGACACACACACAGACACACAGACACAGACACACACACTCACACAGACACACACACACACAGACACAGAGACACACACTCACAGACAAACACAGACACACACACAAACACACTTACACTGATACACACTCACACACAGACACAAACACACAGACACAGACACACACACTCACACACACACAGACACAGACACTCACACTCACACAGACACACTCACACACACTCACACACACACAGAGACACACACACACACACAAGCACATAGACACAGACACACACACACTCACACACACAAACACACAGACACACACACACAGACACACACACTCACACAGACACACACACACCCACAGACACACTTACACTGACACACACACAAATGACACACACACAGACACAGACACACACACTCACAGACATACACAGAAACACACACACAGACACAGACACACACACACTCACACAGACACACACAAACAGACACAGACACAAACACTCACACACACACACAAACGCACACACACACTTACACAGACACACACACACAGACACAAACACATAGACACAGACACACAAACTCACACACACAGACACACACAGACACACACACACACACAGACACAGACACACACACTCACACTCACACACGCAGAGACACACACACTGTCAAACACACTCACACACAGACACAAACACACAGACACAGACGCACACACTCACACACACAGACACACACACTCAGACACAAGCACATAGACACAGACACACACATTCACACACACACAGACACACACACAGACACACACACACACACACACAGACACACACACACACCCACAGACACACTTACACTGACACACACACAAATAGACACACACACACAAATAGACACACACACAGACACAGACACACACACACACAGACACAGAGACACACACTCACAGACAAACACAGACACACACACAAACACACTTACACTGATACACACTCACACACAGACACAAACACACAGACACAGACACACACACTCACACACACACAGACACACACACAGACACAGACGCTCACACACAAACAGACACACATACAGACACAGACACACACACTCACACAGACACACAAACACACCCACAGACACAGACACACACACTCACAAACACACACACAGACACAGACAGACACAAACACAGACAAAGACACACACATTCACAGACACACACACACAGACACACATACTCACACACACAGACACACACACAGACACAGACACACACACTCAAAGACACACACAGACACACACACACACACAAACACAGACACACACACTCGCACAGACACACACACACACACACACAGACACACACACTCGCACAGACACCCACACACTCACACTCACACACACAGTTACACTGACACACACAGACTCAGACACACACACTCACACACACACAGACTCACACACAAAGACACAGACACACACACTCACACAGACACTCACACAGACACAGACACACACACTCACACACACACAGACACAAGCACATAGACACAGACACGCACATTCACACACACACAGAGACACACACAGACACACACACTCACACAGACACACACACACCCACAGACACACTTACACTGACACACACACAAATAGACACACACACAGACACACAGACACAGACACACACACACACAGACTCAGAGACACACACTCACAGACAAACACAGACACACACACAAACACACTTACACTGATACACACTCACACACAGACACAAACACACAGACACAGACACACACACTCACACTCACACAGACACACAGACACAGACACTCACACTCACACAGACACACACACACTCACACACACACAGACACACACACACACAAGCACATAGACAGACACACACACTCACACACACAAACACACAGACACACACACACAGACACAGACACACACACTCACAGAGACACACACACACACCCACAGACACACTTACACTGACACACACACAAATGACACACACACAGACACACACACTCACAGACATACACAGAAACACACACACACAGACACAGACACAGACACACACACACTCATACAGACACACACAAACAGACACAGACACAAACACTCACACACACACACACACTTACACTGACAAAGACACAGACACACATACTCACAGACACAAACACATAGACACAGCCACACACACACAGACACACACACAGACACACACACTCACATACACACACAGACACAGACACACACACTCACACACACACACACACACTCACACACACACAAACTCACACACACACAGACACACACAAACGCACACACACACTTACACAGACACACACACACAGACACAAACACATAGACACAGACACACACACTCACACAAGCAGACACACAAACAGACACACACACAGACACAGACACACACACTCACGCTCACACACGCAGAGACACACACACTGTCACACACACTCACACACAGACACAAACACACAGACACAGACTCACACACACTCACACACACACAGACACACACACAAAGACACAGACACACACACTCACACAGACACTCACAAAGACACAGACTCACACACTCACACACACACAGACACACACACAGACACAAGCACATAGACACAGACACACACATTCACACATACACACAGACACACACACGCAGACACACACACTCACACAGACACCCACACACACCCACAGACACACTTACACTGACACACACACAAATAGACACACACACAGACACACAGACACAGACACACACACTCACACAGACACACACACACAGACACAGAGACACACACTCACAGACAAACACAGACACACACACAAACACACTTACACTGATACACACTCACACACAGACACAAACACACAGACACAGACACACACACTCACACACACAGACACAGACACTCACACTCACACAGACACACTCACACACACTCACACACACACAGAGACACACACACACACAAGCACATAGACACAGACACACACACACTCACACACACACACAGACACAGACACACACACTCACACAGACACACACACACACCCACAGACACACTTATACTGACACACACACAAATGACACACACACAGACACAGACACACACACTCACAGACATACACAGAAACACGCACACACAGACACAGACACTGACACACACACAAATGACACACACACAGACACACACACTCACAGACATACACAGAAACACACACACACAGACACAGACACAGACACACACACACTCACACAGACACACACAAACAGACACAGACACAAACACTCACACACACACACACACTTACACTGACAAAGACACAGACACACATACTCACAGACACAAACACATAGACACAGCCACACACACACAGACACACACACACACACAGACACACACACACAGACACACACACTCACATACACACACAGACACAGACACACACACTCACACACACACACACACTCACACACACACAAACTCACACACACACAGACACACACAAACGCACACACACACTTACACAGACACACACACACAGACACAAACACATAGACACAGACACACACACTCACACAAGCAGACACACAAACAGACACACACACAGACACAGACACACACACTCACGCTCACACACGCAGAGACACACACACTGTCACACACACTCACACACAGACACAAACACACAGACACAGACTCACACACACTCACACACACACAGACACACACACAAAGACACAGACACACACACTCACACAGACACTCACAAAGACACAGACTCACACACTCACACACACACAGACACACACACAGACACAAGCACATAGACACAGACACACACATTCACACATACACACAGACACACACACGCAGACACACACACTCACACAGACACCCACACACACCCACAGTCACACTTACACTGACACACACACAAATAGACACACACACAGACACACAGACACAGACACACACACTCACACAGACACACACACACAGACACAGAGACACACACTCACAGACAAACACAGACACACACACAAACACACTTACACTGATACACACTCACACACAGACACAAACACACAGACACAGACACACACACTCACACACACAGACACAGACACTCACACTCACACAGACACACTCACACACACTCACACACACACAGAGACACACACACACACAAGCACATAGACACAGACACACACACACTCACACACACACACAGACACAGACACACACACTCACACAGACACACACACACACCCACAGACACACTTACACTGACACACACACAAATGACACACACACAGACACAGACACACACACTCACAGACATACACAGAAACACACACACACAGACACAGACACAGACACACACACACTCACACAGACACACACAAGCAGACACAGACACAAACACTCACACACACACACCGACACACACACACACTTACACTGACAAAGACACAGACACACATACTCACAGACACAAACACATAGACACAGCCACACACACACAGACACACACACAGACACACACACAGACACAAACACATAGACACAGACACACAAACTCACACACACAGACACACACACAGACACACACACACACAGACACAGACACACACACTCACACTCACACACGCAGAGACACACACACTGTCAAACACACTCACACACAGACACACACACACAGACACACACAGACACACACACTCACACAGACACACACACACCCACAGACACACTTACACTGACACACACACAAATAGACACACACACAGACACACAGACACAGACACACACTCTCACACAGACACACACACACACAGACACAGAGACACACACTCACAGACAAACACAGACACACACACAAACACACTTACACTGATACACACTCACACACAGACACAAACACACAGACACACACACTCACACACACACAGACACAGACACTCACACTCACACAGACACACACACACACTCACACACACACAGACACACACACACACACACAAGCACATAGACACAGACACACACACTCACACACACAAACACACAGACACACACACACAGACACAGACACACACACTCACACAGACACACACACACACCCACAGACACACTTACACTGACACACACACAAATGACACACACACAGACACAGACACACACACTCACAGACATACACAGAAACACACACACACAGACACAGACACAGACACACACACACTCACACAGACACACACAAACAGACACAGACACAAACACTCACACACACACACCGACACACACACACACTTACACTGACAAAGACACAGACACACATACTCACATACACACACAGACACAGACACACACACAAACTCACACACACACAGACACACACACTCACAGACACACACAAACGCACACACACACTTACACAGACACACACACAAAGACACAGACACACACACTCACACAGACACTCACAAAGACACAGACACACGCACTCACACACACACAGACACACACACACAGACACAAGCACATAGACACAGACACACACATTCACACACACACACGCAGACACACACACTCACACAGACACACACACCCACAGACACACTTACACTGACACACACACAAATAGACACACACACAGACACACAGACACAGACACACACACTCACACAGACACACACACACACAGACACAGAGACACACACTCACAGACAAACACAGACACACACACAAACACACTTACACTGATACACACTCACACACAGACACAAACACACAGACACAGACACACACACTCACACACACACAGACACAGACACTCACACTCACACAGACACACTCACACACACTCACACACACACACAGAGACACACACACACACAAGCACATAGACACAGACACACACACACTCACACACACAAACACACAGACACACACACACAGACACAGACACACACACTCACACAGACACACACACACCCACAGACACACTTACACTGACACACACACAAATGACACACACACAGACACAGACACACACACTCACAGACATACACAGAAACACACACACACAGACACAGACACACACACTCACACAGACACACACAAACAGACACAGACACAAACACTCACACACACACACAAACGCACACACACACTTACACAGACACACACACACAGACACAAACACATAGACACAGACACACAAACTCACACACACAGACACACACAGACACACACACACACACAGACACAGACACACACACTCACACTCACACACGCAGAGACACACACACTGTCAAACACACTCACACACAGACACAAACACACAGACACAGACAGACACAAACACAGACAAAGACACACACATTCACAGACACACACACAGAGACACACATACTCACACACACAGACACACACACAGACACAGACACACACACTCAAAGACACACACAGACACACACACACACAAACACAGACACACACACTCGCACAGACACACACACACACACACAGACACACACACTCGCACAGACACCCACACACTCACACTCACACACACAGTTACACTGACACACACAGACTCAGACACACACACTCACACACACACAGACTCACACACAAAGACACAGACACACACACTCACACAGACACTCACACAGACACAGACACACACACTCACACACACACAGACACAAGCACATAGACACAGACACGCACATTCACACACACACAGAGACACACACAGACACACACACTCACACAGACACACACACACCCACAGACACACTTACACTGACACACACACAAATAGACACACACACAGACACACAGACACAGACACACACACTCACACAGACACACACACACACAGACTCAGAGACACACACTCACAGACAAACACAGACACACACACAAACACACTTACACTGATACACACTCACACACAGACACAAACACACAGACACAGACACACACACTCACACTCACACAGACACACAGACACAGACACTCACACTCACACAGACACACACACACTCACACACACACAGACACACACACACACAAGCACATAGACAGACACACACACTCACACACACAAACACACAGACACACACACACAGACACAGACACACACACTCACAGAGACACACACACACACCCACAGACACACTTACACTGACACACACACAAATGACACACACACAGACACACACACTCACAGACATACACAGAAACACACACACACAGACACAGACACAGACACACACACACTCATACAGACACACACAAACAGACACAGACACAAACACTCACACACACACACACACTTACACTGACAAAGACACAGACACACATACTCACAGACACAAACACATAGACACAGCCACACACACACAGACACACACACAGACACACACACTCACATACACACACAGACACAGACACACACACTCACACACACACACACACTCACACACACACAAACTCACACACACACAGACACACACAAACGCACACACACACTTACACAGACACACACACACAGACACAAACACATAGACACAGACACACACACTCACACAAGCAGACACACAAACAGACACACACACAGACACAGACACACACACTCACGCTCACACACGCAGAGACACACACACTGTCACACACACTCACACACAGACACAAACACACAGACACAGACTCACACACACTCACACACACACAGACACACACACAAAGACACAGACACACACACTCACACAGACACTCACAAAGACACAGACTCACACACTCACACACACACAGACACACACACAGACACAAGCACATAGACACAGACACACACATTCACACATACACACAGACACACACACGCAGACACACACACTCACACAGACACCCACACACACCCACAGACACACTTACACTGACACACACACAAATAGACACACACACAGACACACAGACACAGACACACACACTCACACAGACACACACACACAGACACAGAGACACACACTCACAGACAAACACAGACACACACACAAACACACTTACACTGATACACACTCACACACAGACACAAACACACAGACACAGACACACACACTCACACACACAGACACAGACACTCACACTCACACAGACACACTCACACACACTCACACACACACAGAGACACACACACACACAAGCACATAGACACAGACACACACACACTCACACACACACACAGACACAGACACACACACTCACACAGACACACACACACACCCACAGACACACTTATACTGACACACACACAAATGACACACACACAGACACAGACACACACACTCACAGACATACACAGAAACACACACACACAGACACAGACACTGACACACACACAAATGACACACACACAGACACACACACGCACAGACATACACAGAAACACACACACACAGACACAGACACAGACACACACACACTCACACAGACACACACAAACAGACACAGACACAAACACTCACACACACACACACACTTACACTGACAAAGACACAGACACACATACTCACAGACACAAACACATAGACACAGCCACACACACACAGACACACACACACACACAGACACACACACAGACACACACACTCACATACACACACAGACACAGACACACACACTCACACACACACACACTCACACACACACAAACTCACACACACACAGACACACACAAACGCACACACACACTTACACAGACACACACACACAGACACAAACACATAGACACAGACACACACACTCACACAAGCAGACACACAAACAGACACACACACAGACACAGACACACACACTCACGCTCACACACGCAGAGACACACACACTGTCACACACACTCACACACAGACACAAACACACAGACACAGACTCACACACACTCACACACACACAGACACACACACAAAGACACAGACACACACACTCACACAGACACTCACAAAGACACAGACTCACACACTCACACACACACAGACACACACACAGACACAAGCACATAGACACAGACACACACATTCACACATACACACAGACACACACACGCAGACACACACACTCACACAGACACCCACACACACCCACAGACACACTTACACTGACACACACACAAATAGACACACACACAGACACACAGACACAGACACACACACTCACACAGACACACACACACAGACACAGAGACACACACTCACAGACAAACACAGACACACACACAAACACACTTACACTGATACACACTCACACACAGACACAAACACACAGACACAGACACACACACTCACACACACAGACACAGACACTCACACTCACACAGACACACTCACACACACTCACACACACACAGAGACACACACACACACAAGCACATAGACACAGACACACACACACTCACACACACACACAGACACAGACACACACACTCACACAGACACACACACACCCACAGACACACTTACACTGACACACACACAAATGACACACACACAGACACAGACACACACACTCACAGACATACACAGAAACACACACACACAGACACAGACACAGACACACACAAGCAGACACAGACACAAACACTCACACACACACACCGACACACACACACACTTACACTGACAAAGACACAGACACACATACTCACAGACACAAACACATAGACACAGCCACACACACACAGACACACACACAGACACACACACAGACACAAACACATAGACACAGACACACAAACTCACACACACAGACACACACACAGACACACACACACACAGACACAGACACACACACTCACACTCACACACGCAGAGACACACACACTGTCAAACACACTCACACACAGACACACACACACAGACACACACAGACACACACACTCACACAGACACACACACACCCACAGACACACTTACACTGACACACACACAAATAGACACACACACAGACACACAGACACAGACACACACTCTCACACAGACACACACACACACAGACACAGAGACACACACTCACAGACAAACACAGACACACACACAAACACACTTACACTGATACACACTCACACACAGACACAAACACACAGACACACACACTCACACACACACAGACACAGACACTCACACTCACACAGACACACACACACACTCACACACACACAGACACACACACACACACACAAGCACATAGACACAGACACACACACTCACACACACAAACACACAGACACACACACACAGACACAGACACACACACTCACACAGACACACACACACACCCACAGACACACTTACACTGACACACACACAAATGACACACACACAGACACAGACACACACACTCACAGACATACACAGAAACACACACACACAGACACAGACACAGACACACACACACTCACACAGACACACACAAACAGACACAGACACAAACACTCACACACACACACCGACACACACACACACTTACACTGACAAAGACACAGACACACATACTCACATACACACACAGACACAGACACACACACAAACTCACACACACACAGACACACACACTCACAGACACACACAAACGCACACACACACTTACACAGACACACACACAAAGACACAGACACACACACTCACACAGACACTCACAAAGACACAGACACACGCACTCACACACACACAGACACACACACACAGACACAAGCACATAGACACAGACACACACATTCACACACACACACGCAGACACACACACTCACACAGACACACACACCCACAGACACACTTACACTGACACACACACAAATAGACACACACACAGACACACAGACACAGACACACACACTCACACAGACACACACACACACAGACACAGAGACACACACTCACAGACAAACACAGACACACACACAAACACACTTACACTGATACACACTCACACACAGACACAAACACACAGACACAGACACACACACTCACACACACACAGACACAGACACTCACACTCACACAGACACACTCACACACACTCACACACACACACAGAGACACACACACACACAAGCACATAGACACAGACACACACACACTCACACACACAAACACACAGACACACACACACAGACACAGACACACACACTCACACAGACACACACACACCCACAGACACACTTACACTGACACACACACAAATGACACACACACAGACACAGACACACACACTCACAGACATACACAGAAACACACACACACAGACACAGACACACACACTCACACAGACACACACAAACAGACACAGACACAAACACTCACACACACACACAAACGCACACACACACTTACACAGACACACACACACAGACACAAACACATAGACACAGACACACAAACTCACACACACAGACACACACAGACACACACACACACACAGACACAGACACACACACTCACACTCACACACGCAGAGACACACACACTGTCAAACACACTCACACACAGACACAAACACACAGACACAGACTCACACACACTCACACACACACAGACACACACACAAAGACACAGACACACACACTCACACAGACACTCACAAAGACACAGACTCACACACTCACACACACACAGACACACACACAGACACAAGCACATAGACACAGACACACACATTCACACATACACACAGACACACACACGCAGACACACACACTCACACAGACACCCACACACACCCACAGACACACTTACACTGACACACACACAAATAGACACACACACAGACACACAGACACAGACACACACACTCACACAGACACACACACACAGACACAGAGACACACACTCACAGACAAACACAGACACACACACAAACACACTTACACTGATACACACTCACACACAGACACAAACACACAGACACAGACACACACACTCACACACACAGACACAGACACTCACACTCACACAGACACACTCACACACACTCACACACACACAGAGACACACACACACACAAGCACATAGACACAGACACACACACACTCACACACACACACAGACACAGACACACACACTCACACAGACACACACACACCCACAGACACACTTACACTGACACACACACAAATGACACACACACAGACACAGACACACACACTCACAGACATACACAGAAACACACACACACAGACACAGACACTGACACACACACAAATGACACACACACAGACACACACACTCACAGACATACACAGAAACACACACACACAGACACAGACACAGACACACACACACTCACACAGACACACACAAACAGACACAGACACAAACACTCACACACACACACACTTACACTGACAAAGACACAGACACACATACTCACAGACACAAACACATAGACACAGCCACACACACACAGACACACACACACACACAGACACACACACAGACACACACACTCACATACACACACAGACACAGACACACACACTCACACACACACACACACTCACACACACACAAACTCACACACACAGACACACACAAACGCACACACACACTTACACAGACACACACACACAGACACAAACACATAGACACAGACACACACACTCACACAAGCAGACACACAAACAGACACACACACAGACACAGACACACACACTCACGCTCACACACGCAGAGACACACACACTGTCACACACACTCACACACAGACACAAACACACAGACACAGACTCACACACACTCACACACACACAGACACACACACAAAGACACAGACACACACACTCACACAGACACTCACAAAGACACAGACTCACACACTCACACACACACAGACACACACACAGACACAAGCACATAGACACAGACACACACATTCACACATACACACAGACACACACACGCAGACACACACACTCACACAGACACCCACACACACCCACAGACACACTTACACTGACACACACACAAATAGACACACACACAGACACACAGACACAGACACACACACTCACACAGACACACACACACAGACACAGAGACACACACTCACAGACAAACACAGACACACACACAAACACACTTACACTGATACACACTCACACACAGACACAAACACACAGACACAGACACACACACTCACACACACAGACACAGACACTCACACTCACACAGACACACTCACACACACTCACACACACACAGAGACACACACACACACAAGCACATAGACACAGACACACACACACTCACACACACACAGACACAGACACACACACTCACACAGACACACACACACACCCACAGACACACTTACACTGACACACACACAAATGACACACACACAGACACAGACACACACACTCACAGACATACACAGAAACACACACACACAGACACAGACACAGACACACACACACTCACACAGACACACACAAGCAGACACAGACACAAACACTCACACACACACACCGACACACACACACACTTACACTGACAAAGACACAGACACACATACTCACAGACACAAACACATAGACACAGCCACACACACACAGACACACACACAGACACACACACAGACACAAACACATAGACACAGACACACAAACTCACACACACAGACACACACACAGACACACACACACACAGACACAGACACACACACTCACACTCACACACGCAGAGACACACACACTGTCAAACACACTCACACACAGACACACACACACAGACACACACACTCACACAGACACACACACACCCACAGACACACTTACACTGACACACACACAAATAGACACACACACAGACACACAGACACAGACACACACTCTCACACAGACACACACACACACAGACACAGAGACACACACTCACAGACAAACACAGACACACACACAAACACACTTACACTGATACACACTCACACACAGACACAAACACACAGACACACACACTCACACACACACAGACACAGACACTCACACTCACACAGACACACACACACACTCACACACACACAGACACACACACACACACACAAGCACATAGACACAGACACACACACTCACACACACAAACACACAGACACACACACACAGACACAGACACACACACTCACACAGACACACACACACACCCACAGACACACTTACACTGACACACACACAATATACACACACACAGACACAGACACACACACTCACAGACATACACAGAAACACACACACACAGACACAGACACAGACACACACACACTCACACAGACACACACAAACAGACACAGACACAAACACTCACACACACACACCGACACACACACACACTTACACTGACAAAGACACAGACACACATACTCACATACACACACAGACACAGACACACACACAAACTCACACACACACAGACACACACACTCACAGACACACACAAACGCACACACACACTTACACAGACACACACACAAAGACACAGACACACACACTCACACAGACACTCACAAAGACACAGACACACGCACTCACACACACACAGACACACACACACAGACACAAGCACATAGACACAGACACACACATTCACACACACACACGCAGACACACACACTCACACAGACACACACACACCCACAGACACACTTACACTGACACACACACAAATAGACACACACACAGACACACAGACACAGACACACACACTCACACAGACACACACACACACAGACACAGAGACACACACTCACAGACAAACACAGACACACACACAAACACACTTACACTGATACACACTCACACACAGACACAAACACACAGACACAGACACACACACTCACACACACACAGACACAGACACTCACACTCACACAGACACACTCACACACACTCACACACACACACAGAGACACACACACACACAAGCACATAGACACAGACACACACACACTCACACACACAAACACACAGACACACACACACAGACACAGACACACACACTCACACAGACACACACACACCCACAGACACACTTACACTGACACACACACAAATGACACACACACAGACACAGACACACACACTCACAGACATACACAGAAACACACACACACAGACACAGACACACACACACTCACACAGACACACACAAACAGACACAGACACAAACACTCACACACACACACAAACGCACACACACACACAAACGCACACACACACTTACACAGACACACACACACAGACACAAACATAGACACAGACACACAAACTCACACACACAGACACACACAGACACACACACACACACAGACACAGACACACACACTCACACTCACACACGCAGAGACACACACACTGTCAAACACACTCACACACAGACACAAACACACAGACACAGACTCACACACACTCACACACACACAGACACACACACAAAGACACAGACACACACACTCACACAGACACTCACAAAGACACAGACTCACACACTCACACACACACAGACACACACACAGACACAAGCACATAGACACAGACACACACATTCACACATACACACAGACACACACACGCAGACACACACACTCACACAGACACCCACACACACCCACAGACACACTTACACTGACACACACACAAATAGACACACACACAGACACACAGACACAGACACACACACTCACACAGACACACACACACAGACACAGAGACACACACTCACAGACAAACACAGACACACACACAAACACACTTACACTGATTCACACTCACACACAGACACAGACACACACACTCACACACACAGACACAGACACTCACACTCACACAGACACACTCACACACACTCACACACACACAGAGACACACACACACACAAGCACATAGACACAGACACACACACACTCACACACACACACAGACACAGACACACACACTCACACAGACACACACACACACCCACAGACACACTTACACTGACACACACACAAATGACACACACACAGACACAGACACACACACTCACAGACATACACAGAAACACACACACACAGACACAGACACAGACACACACACACTCACACAGACACACACAAGCAGACACAGACACAAACACTCACACACACACACCGACACACACACACTTACACTGACAAAGACACAGACACACATACTCACAGACACAAACACATAGACACAGCCACACACACACAGACACACACACAGACACACACACAGACACAAACACATAGACACAGACACACAAACTCACACACACAGACACACACACAGACACACACACACACAGACACAGACACACACACTCACACTCACACACGCAGAGACACACACACTGTCAAACACACTCACACACAGACACACACACACAGACACACACAGACACACACACTCACACAGACACACACACACCCACAGACACACTTACACTGACACACACACAAATAGACACACACACAGACACACAGACACAGACACACACTCTCACACAGACACACACACACACAGACACAGAGACACACACTCACAGACAAACACAGACACACACACAAACACACTTACACTGATACACACTCACACACAGACACAAACACACAGACACACACACTCACACACACACAGACACAGACACTCACACTCACACAGACACACACACACACTCACACACACACAGACACACACACACACACAAGCACATAGACACAGACACACACACTCACACACACAAACACACAGACACACACACACAGACACAGACACACACACTCACACAGACACACACACACACCCACAGACACACTTACACTGACACACACACAAATGACACACACACAGACACAGACACACACACTCACAGACATACACAGAAACACACACACACAGACACAGACACAGACACACACACACTCACACAGACACACACAAACAGACACAGACACAAACACTCACACACACACACCGACACACACACACACTTACACTGACAAAGACACAGACACACATACTCACATACACACACAGACACAGACACACACACAAACTCACACACACACAGACACACACACTCACAGACACACACAAACGCACACACACACTTACACAGACACACACACAAAGACACAGACACACACACTCACACAGACACTCACAAAGACACAGACACACGCACTCACACACACACAGACACACACACACAGACACAAGCACATAGACACAGACACACACATTCACACACACACACGCAGACACACACACTCACACAGACACACACACACCCACAGACACACTTACACTGACACACACACAAATAGACACACACACAGACACAGACACACACACTCACACAGACACACACACACACAGACACAGAGACACACACTCACAGACAAACACAGACACACACACAAACACACTTACACTGATACACACTCACACACAGACACAAACACACAGACACAGACACACACACTCACACACACACAGACACAGACACTCACACTCACACAGACACACTCACACACACTCACACACACACACAGAGACACACACACACACAAGCACATAGACACAGACACACACACACTCACACACACAAACACACAGACACACACACACAGACACAGACACACACACTCACACAGACACACACACACCCACAGACACACTTACACTGACACACACACAAATGACACACACACAGACACAGACACACACACTCACAGACATACACAGAAACACACACACACAGACACAGACACACAAACACTCACACACACACACAAACGCACACACACACTTACACAGACACACACACAGACACAAACACATAGACACAGACACACAAACTCACACACACAGACACACACACACACACAGACACAGACACACACACTCACACTCACACACGCAGAGACACACACACTGTCAAACACACTCACACACAGACACAAACACACAGACACAGACGCACACACTCACACACACAGACACACACACTCAGACACAAGCACATAGACACAGACACACACATTCACACACACACAGACACACACACAGACACACACACACACACACACACAGACACACACACACACCCACAGACACACTTACACTGACACACACACAAATAGACACACACACACACAAATAGACACACACACAGACACACAGACACAGACACACACACACACAGACACAGAGACACACACTCACAGACAAACACAGACACACACACAAACACACTTACACTGATACACACTCACACACAGACACAAACACACAGACACAGACACACACACTCACACACACACAGACACACACACAGACACAGACACACACACTCACAGACATACACAGAAACACACACACACAGACACAGACACAGACACACACACACTCACACAGACACACACAAGCAGACACAGACACAAACACTCACACACACACACCGACACACACACACACTTACACTGACAAAGACACAGACACACATACTCACAGACACAAACACATAGACACAGCCACACACACACAGACACACACACAGACACACACACAGACACAAACACATAGACACAGACACACAAACTCACACACACAGACACACACACAGACACACACACACAGACACAGACACACACACTCACACTCACACACGCAGAGACACACACACTGTCAAACACACTCACACACAGACACACACACACAGACACACACACTCACACAGACACACACACACCCACAGACACACTTACACTGACACACACACAAATAGACACACACACAGACACACAGACACAGACACACACTCTCACACAGACACACACACACACAGACACAGAGACACACACTCACAGACAAACACAGACACACACACAAACACACTTACACTGATACACACTCACACACAGACACAAACACACAGACACACACACTCACACACACACAGACACAGACACTCACACTCACACAGACACACACACACACTCACACACACACAGACACACACACACACACACAAGCACATAGACACAGACACACACACTCACACACACAAACACACAGACACACACACACAGACACAGACACACACACTCACACAGACACACACACACACCCACAGACACACTTACACTGACACACACACAATATACACACACACAGACACAGACACACACACTCACATACATACACAGAAACACACACACACAGACACAGACACAGACACACACACACTCACACAGACACACACAAACAGACACAGACACAAACACTCACACACACACACCGACACACACACACACTTACACTGACAAAGACACAGACACACATACTCACATACACACACAGACACAGACACACACACAAACTCACACACACACAGACACACACACTCACAGACACACACAAACGCACACACACACTTACACAGACACACACACAAAGACACAGACACACACACTCACACAGACACTCACAAAGACACAGACACACGCACTCACACACACACAGACACACACACACAGACACAAGCACATAGACACAGACACACACATTCACACACACACACGCAGACACACACACTCACACAGACACACACACACCCACAGACACACTTACACTGACACACACACAAATAGACACACACACAGACACACAGACACAGACACACACACTCACACAGACACACACACACACAGACACAGAGACACACACTCACAGACAAACACAGACACACACACAAACACACTTACACTGATACACACTCACACACAGACACAAACACACAGACACAGACACACACACTCACACACACACAGACACAGACACTCACACTCACACAGACACACTCACACACACTCACACACACACACAGAGACACACACACACACAAGCACATAGACACAGACACACACACACTCACACACACAAACACACAGACACACACACACAGACACAGACACACACACTCACACAGACACACACACACCCACAGACACACTTACACTGACACACACACAAATGACACACACACAGACACAGACACACACACTCACAGACATACACAGAAACACACACACACAGACACAGACACACACACACTCACACAGACACACACAAACAGACACAGACACAAACACTCACACACACACACAAACGCACACACACACTTACACAGACACACACACACAGACACAAACATAGACACAGACACACAAACTCACACACACAGACACACACAGACACACACACACACACAGACACAGACACACACACTCACACTCACACACGCAGAGACACACACACTGTCAAACACACTCACACACAGACACAAACACACAGACACAGACTCACACACACTCACACACACACAGACACACACACAAAGACACAGACACACACACTCACACAGACACTCACAAAGACACAGACTCACACACTCACACACACACAGACACACACACAGACACAAGCACATAGACACAGACACACACATTCACACATACACACAGACACACACACGCAGACACACACACTCACACAGACACCCACACACACCCACAGACACACTTACACTGACACACACACAAATAGACACACACACAGACACACAGACACAGACACACACACTCACACAGACACACACACACAGACACAGAGACACACACTCACAGACAAACACAGACACACACACAAACACACTTACACTGATACACACTCACACACAGACACAGACACACACACTCACACACACAGACACAGACACTCACACTCACACAGACACACTCACACACACTCACACACACACAGAGACACACACACACACAAGCACATAGACACAGACACACACACACTCACACACACACACAGACACAGACACACACACTCACACAGACACACACACACACCCACAGACACACTTACACTGACACACACACAAATGACACACACACAGACACAGACACACACACTCACAGACATACACAGAAACACACACACACAGACACAGACACAGACACACACACACTCACACAGACACACACAAGCAGACACAGACACAAACACTCACACACACACACCGACACACACACACTTACACTGACAAAGACACAGACACACATACTCACAGACACAAACACATAGACACAGCCACACACACACAGACACACACACAGACACACACACAGACACAAACACATAGACACAGACACACAAACTCACACACACAGACACACACACAGACACACACACACACAGACACAGACACACACACTCACACTCACACACGCAGAGACACACACACTGTCAAACACACTCACACACAGACACACACACACAGACACACACAGACACACACACTCACACAGACACACACACACCCACAGACACACTTACACTGACACACACACAAATAGACACACACACAGACACACAGACACAGACACACACTCTCACACAGACACACACACACACAGACACAGAGACACACACTCACAGACAAACACAGACACACACACAAACACACTTACACTGATACACACTCACACACAGACACAAACACACAGACACACACACTCACACACACACAGACACAGACACTCACACTCACACAGACACACACACACACTCACACACACACAGACACACACACACACACAAGCACATAGACACAGACACACACACTCACACACACAAACACACAGACACACACACACAGACACAGACACACACACTCACACAGACACACACACACACCCACAGACACACTTACACTGACACACACACAAATGACACACACACAGACACAGACACACACACTCACAGACATACACAGAAACACACACACACAGACACAGACACAGACACACACACACTCACACAGACACACACAAACAGACACAGACACAAACACTCACACACACACACCGACACACACACACACTTACACTGACAAAGACACAGACACACATACTCACATACACACACAGACACAGACACACACACAAACTCACACACACACAGACACACACACTCACAGACACACACAAACGCACACACACACTTACACAGACACACACACAAAGACACAGACACACACACTCACACAGACACTCACAAAGACACAGACACACGCACTCACACACACACAGACACACACACACAGACACAAGCACATAGACACAGACACACACATTCACACACACACACGCAGACACACACACTCACACAGACACACACACACCCACAGACACACTTACACTGACACACACACAAATAGACACACACACAGACACAGACACACACACTCACACAGACACACACACACACAGACACAGAGACACACACTCACAGACAAACACAGACACACACACAAACACACTTACACTGATACACACTCACACACAGACACAAACACACAGACACAGACACACACACTCACACACACACAGACACAGACACTCACACTCACACAGACACACTCACACACACTCACACACACACACAGAGACACACACACACACAAGCACATAGACACAGACACACACACACTCACACACACAAACACACAGACACACACACACAGACACAGACACACACACTCACACAGACACACACACACCCACAGACACACTTACACTGACACACACACAAATGACACACACACAGACACAGACACACACACTCACAGACATACACAGAAACACACACACACAGACACAGACACACAAACACTCACACACACACACAAACGCACACACACACTTACACAGACACACACACAGACACAAACACATAGACACAGACACACAAACTCACACACACAGACACACACACACACACAGACACAGACACACACACTCACACTCACACACGCAGAGACACACACACTGTCAAACACACTCACACACAGACACAAACACACAGACACAGACGCACACACTCACACACACAGACACACACACTCAGACACAAGCACATAGACACAGACACACACATTCACACACACACAGACACACACACAGACACACACACACACACACACACAGACACACACACACACCCACAGACACACTTACACTGACACACACACAAATAGACACACACACACACAAATAGACACACACACAGACACACAGACACAGACACACACACACACAGACACAGAGACACACACTCACAGACAAACACAGACACACACACAAACACACTTACACTGATACACACTCACACACAGACACAAACACACAGACACAGACACACACACTCACACACACACAGACACACACACAGACACAGACGCTCACACACAAACAGACACACATACAGACACAGACACACACACTCACACAGACACACAAACACACCCACAGACACAGACACACACACTCACAAACACACACACAGACACAGACAGACACAAACACAGACAAAGACACACACATTCACAGACACACACACACAGACACACATACTCACACACACAGACACACACACAGACACAGACACACACACTCAAAGACACACACAGACACACACACACACACAAACACAGACACACACACTCGCACAGACACACACACACACACACAGACACACACACTCGCACAGACACCCACACACTCACACTCACACACACAGTTACACTGACACACACAGACTCAGACACACACACTCACACACACACAGACTCACACACAAAGACACAGACACACACACTCACACAGACACTCACACAGACACAGACACACACACTCACACACACACAGACACAAGCACATAGACACAGACACGCACATTCACACACACACAGAGACACACACAGACACACACACTCACACAGACACACACACACCCACAGACACACTTACACTGACACACACACAAATAGACACACACACAGACACACAGACACAGACACACACACTCACACAGACACACACACACACAGACTCAGAGACACACACTCACAGACAAACACAGACACACACACAAACACACTTACACTGATACACACTCACACACAGACACAAACACACAGACACAGACACACACACTCACACTCACACAGACACACAGACACAGACACTCACACTCACACAGACACACACACACTCACACACACACAGACACACACACACACAAGCACATAGACAGACACACACACTCACACACACAAACACACAGACACACACACACAGACACAGACACACACACTCACAGAGACACACACACACACCCACAGACACACTTACACTGACACACACACAAATGACACACACACAGACACACACACTCACAGACATACACAGAAACACACACACACAGACACAGACACAGACACACACACACTCACACAGACACACACAAACAGACACAGACACAAACACTCACACACACACACACACTTACACTGACAAAGACACAGACACACATACTCACAGACACAAACACATAGACACAGCCACACACACACAGACACACACACACACAGACACACACACAGACACACACACTCACATACACACACAGACACAGACACACACACTCACACACACACACACTCACACACACACAAACTCACACACACACAGACACACACAAACGCACACACACACTTACACAGACACACACACACAGACACAAACACATAGACACAGACACACACACTCACACAAGCAGACACAGACACAAACACTCACACACACAGACACAGACACACACACTCACGCTCACACACGCAGAGACACACACACTGTCACACACACTCACACACAGACACAAACACACAGACACAGACTCACACACACTCACACACACACAGACACACACACAAAGACACAGACACACACACTCACACAGACACTCACAAAGACACAGACTCACACACTCACACACACACAGACACACACACAGACACAAGCACATAGACACAGACACACACATTCACACATACACACAGACACACACACGCAGACACACACACTCACACAGACACCCACACACACCCACAGACACACTTACACTGACACACACACAAATAGACACACACACAGACACACAGACACAGACACACACACTCACACAGACACACACACACAGACACAGAGACACACACTCACAGACAAACACAGACACACACACAAACACACTTACACTGATACACACTCACACACAGACACAAACACACAGACACAGACACACACACTCACACACACAGACACAGACACTCACACTCACACAGACACACTCACACACACTCACACACACACAGAGACACACACACACACAAGCACATAGACACAGACACACACACACTCACACACACACACAGACACAGACACACACACTCACACAGACACACACACACACCCACAGACACACTTACACTGACACACACACAAATGACACACACACAGACACAGACACACACACTCACAGACATACACAGAAACACACACACACAGACACAGACACAGACACACACACACTCACACAGACACACACAAGCAGACACAGACACAAACACTCACACACACACACCGACACACACACACACTTACACTGACAAAGACACAGACACACATACTCACAGACACAAACACATAGACACAGCCACACACACACAGACACACACACAGACACACACACAGACACAAACACATAGACACAGACACACAAACTCACACACACAGACACACACACAGACACACACACACACAGACACAGACACACACACTCACACTCACACACGCAGAGACACACACACTGTCAAACACACTCACACACAGACACACACACACAGACACACACAGACACACACACTCACACAGACACACACACACCCACAGACACACTTACACTGACACACACACAAATAGACACACACACAGACACACAGACACAGACACACACTCTCACACAGACACACACACACACAGACAAAGAGACACACACTCACAGACAAACACAGACACACACACAAACACACTTACACTGATACACACTCACACACAGACACAAACACACAGACACACACACTCACACACACACAGACACAGACACTCACACTCACACAGACACATACACACACTCACACACACACAGACACACACACACACACACAAGCACATAGACACAGACACACACACTCACACACACAAACACACAGACACACACACACAGACACAGACACACACACTCACACAGACACACACACACACCCACAGACACACTTACACTGACACACACACAAATGACACACACACAGACACAGACACACACACTCACAGACATACACAGAAACACACACACACAGACACAGACACAGACACACACACACTCACACAGACACACACAAACAGACACAGACACAAACACTCACACACACACACCGACACACACAGACACACTTACACTGACAAAGACACAGACACACATACTCACATACACACACAGACACAGACACACACACAAACTCACACACACACAGACACACACACTCACAGACACACACAAACGCACACACACACTTACACAGACACACACACAAAGACACAGACACACACACTCACACAGACACTCACAAAGACACAGACACACGCACTCACACACACACAGACACACACACACAGACACAAGCACATAGACACAGACACACACATTCACACACACACACGCAGACACACACACTCACACAGACACACACACACCCACAGACACACTTACACTGACACACACACAAATAGACACACACAGACACACAGACACAGACACACACACTCACACAGACACACACACACACAGACACAGAGACACACACTCACAGACAAACACAGACACACACAAACACACTTACACTGATACACACTCACACACAGACACAAACACACAGACACAGACACACACACTCACACACACACAGACACAGACACTCACACTCACACAGACACACTCACACACACTCACACACACACACAGAGACACACACACACACAAGCACATAGACACAGACACACACACACTCACACACACAAACACACAGACACACACACACAGACACAGACACACACACTCACACAGACACACACACACCCACAGACACACTTACACTGACACACACACAAATGACACACACACAGACACAGACACACACACTCACAGACATACACAGAAACACACACACACAGACACAGACACACACACACTCACACAGACACACACAAACAGACACAGACACAAACACTCACACACACACACAAACGCACACACACACTTACACAGACACACACACACAGACACAAACACATAGACACAGACACACAAACTCACACACACAGACACACACACAGACACACACACACACAGACACAGACACACACACTCACACTCACACACGCAGAGACACACACACTGTCAAACACACTCACACACAGACACAAACACACAGACACAGACGCACACACTCACACACACACAGACACACACACAGACACAAGCACATAGACAGACACACACATTCACACACACACACACACACAGACACACACACACAGACACACACACACAGACACAGACACTCACACACAAACAGACACACATACAGACACAGACACACACACTCACACAGACACACAAACACACCCACAGACACAGACACACACACTCACAAACACACACACCGACACAGACAGACACAAACACAGACAAAGACACACACATTCACAGACACACACACACACACACAGACACACACACTCACACACACAGACACACACACAGACACAGACACACACACTCACAGACACACACAGACACACACAGACACAGACACAGACACACACACTCGCACAGACACACACACACACACAGACGCACACACTCGCACAGACACCCACACACTCACACTCACACACACAGTTACACTGACACACACACAGACTCAGACACACACACTCACAGACACACACAGGCACACACAGAGACATTTACTCTGACACACACACACATACAGACACACACACACAGACACAGACACGCACACTCGCACAGAAACACACAGACACACACAGACACACACACTCACACACACAGACACACACACACACTGACAGATACACACAGACACACACACACTTACACTGACACACACACAGACACAGACACACACACTCGCACAGACGCACACACACTCAGACACACACAGACAGAAACACATAGACACAGATACACGCTCACAGACACACACAGACACACACACAGACGCAGTCACACACACTCACACAGACACACACACACCCACAGACACAGACACACACACTCACAAACACACACACACAGACACAAAAACACACAAACACAGACACACACATTCACAGACACACACACTCACACACAGAGACACACACACAGACACAGACACACACACTCACACAGTCACACACACACGCACAGACACACACACAGACACACACAGACAGATACACACACAGACAGACACAGACACACACATACAGACACAGACACACACACACAGACACAGTCACACATATTCACTGACACACACAGACACACACACACACACACACACACAGACACAGACAGACACACACACAGACACACACACAGACACAGACACACACGCACTTACACTGACACACACAAAGACACACACACACAGACACAGACACGCACACTCACACAGACACAGACACACAGACACAGTCACACACACTCAGACACATACACAGACAAAGACACACACACACACAGACACAGACACACACACAGACACACACACACACAGACACAGACACACACACTCACACACGCAGAGACACACACACTGTCACACACACTCACACACAGACACAAACACACAGACACAGACTGACACACACTCACACACACACAGACTCACACACAAAGACACAGACACACACACTCACACAGACACTCACACAGACACAGACACACACACTCACACACACACAGACACAAGCACATAGACACAGACACGCACATTCACACACACACAGAGACACACACAGACACACACACTCACACAGACACACACACACCCACAGACACACTTACACTGACACACACACAAATAGACACACACACAGACACACAGACACAGACACACACACTCACACAGACACACACACACACGGACACAGAGACACACACTCACAGACAAACACAGACACACACACAAACACACTTACACTGATACACACTCACACACAGACACAAACACACAGACACAGACACACACACTCACACTCACACAGACACACACACAGACACAGACACTCACACTCACACAGACAGACACACACACTCACACACACACAGACACACACACACACAAGCACATAGACAGACACACACACTCACACACACAAACACACAGACACACACACACAGACACAGACACACACACTCACAGAGACACACACACACACCCACAGACACACTTACACTGACACACACACAAATGACACACACACAGACACAGACACACACACTCACAGACATACACAGAAACACACACACACAGACACAGACACAGACACACACACACTCACACAGACACACACAAACAGACACAGACACAAACACTCACACACACACACCGACACACACACACACTTACACTGACAAAGACACAGACACACATACTCACAGACACAAACACATAGACACAGCCACACACACACAGGCACACACACACACACACACACACAGACACACACACAGACACACACACTCACATACACACACAGACACAGACACACACACAAACTCACACACACACAGACACACACACTCACAGACACACACAAACGCACACACACACTTACACAGACACACACACAAAGACACAGACACACACACTCACACAGACACTCACAAAGACACAGACACACACACTCACACACACACAGACACACACACACAGACACAAGCACATAGACACAGACACACACATTCACACACACACACAGACACACACACGCAGACACACACACTCACACAGACACACACACACCCACAGACACACTTACACTGACACACACACAAATAGACACACACACAGACACACAGACACAGACACACACACTCACACAGACACACACACACACAGACACAGAGACACACACTCACAGACAAACACAGACACACACACAAACACACTTACACTGATACACACTCACACACAGACACAAACACACAGACACAGACACACACACTCACACACACACAGACACAGACACTCACACTCACACAGACACACTCACACACACTCACACACACACACAGAGACACACACACACACAAGCACATAGACACAGACACACACACACTCACACACACAAACACACAGACACACACACACAGACACACACACTCACACAGACACACACACACCCACAGACACACTTACACTGACACACACACAAATGACACACACACAGACACAGACACACACACTCACAGACATACACAGAAAAACACACACAGACACAGACACACACACACTCACACAGACACACACAAACAGACACAGACACAAACACTCACACACACACACAAACGCACACACACACTTACACAGACACACACACACAGACACAAACACATAGACACAGACACACAAACTCACACACACAGACACACACAGACACACACACACACACAGACACACACACACACTCACACTCACACACGCAGAGACACACACACTGTCAAACACACTCACACACAGACACAAACACACAGACACAGACGCACACACTCACACACACAGACACACACACTCAGACACAAGCACATAGACACAGACACACACATTCACACACACACAGACACACACACAGACACACACACACACACACAGACACACACACACACCCACAGACACACTTACACTGACACACACAAATAGACACACACACACACAAATAGACACACACACAGACACACAGACACAGACACACACACACACAGACACAGAGACACACACTCACAGACAAACACAGACACACACACAAACACACTTACACTGATACACACTCACACACAGACACAAACACACAGACACAGACACACACACTCACACACACACAGACACACACAGAGACACAGACGCTCACACACAAACAGACACACATACAGACACAGACACACACACTCACACAGACACACAAACACACCCACAGACACAGACACACACACTCACAAACACACACACAGACACAGACAGACACAAACACAGACAAAGACACACACATTCACAGACACACACACACAGACACACATACTCACACACACAGACACACACACAGACACAGACACACACACTCAATGACACACACAGACACACACACACACACAAACACAGACACACACACTCGCACAGACACACACACACACACAGACACACACACTCGCACAGACACCCACACACTCACACTCACACACACAGTTACACTGACACACACAGACTCAGACACACACACTCACACACACACAGACTCACACACAAAGACACAGACACACACACTCACACAGACACTCACACAGACACAGACACACACACTCACACACACACAGACACAAGCACATAGACACAGACACGCACATTCACACACACACAGAGACACACACAGACACACACACTCACACAGACACACACACACCCACAGACACACTTACACTGACACACACACAAATAGACACACACACAGACACACAGACACAGACACACACACTCACACAGACACACACACACACAGACACAGAGACACACACTCACAGACAAACACAGACACACACACAAACACACTTACACTGATACACACTCACACACAGACACAAACACACAGACACAGACACACACACTCACACACACACAGACACAGACACTCACACTCACACAGACACACTCACACACACTCACACACACACACAGAGACACACACACACACAAGCACATAGACACAGACACACACACACTCACACACACAAACACACAGACACACACACACAGACACACACACTCACACAGACACACACACACCCACAGACACACTTACACTGACACACACACAAATGACACACACACAGACACAGACACACACACTCACAGACATACACAGAAACACACACACAGACAAAGACACACACACACTCACACAGACACACACAAACAGACACAGACACAAACACTCACACACACACACAAACGCACACACACACTTACACAGACACACACACACAGACACAAACACATAGACACAGACACACAAACTCACACACACAGACACACACAGACACACACACACACACAGACACACACACACACTCACACTCACACACGCAGAGACACACACACTGTCAAACACACTCACACACAGACACAAACACACAGACACAGACGCACACACTCACACACACAGACACACACACTCAGACACAAGCACATAGACACAGACACACACATTCACACACACACAGACACACACACAGACACACACACACACACACAGACACACACACACACCCACAGACACACTTACACTGACACACACAAATAGACACACACACACACAAATAGACACACACACAGACACACAGACACAGACACACACACACACAGACACAGAGACACACACTCACAGACAAACACAGACACACACACAAACACACTTACACTGATACACACTCACACACAGACACAAACACACAGACACAGACACACACACTCACACACACACAGACACACACAGAGACACAGACGCTCACACACAAACAGACACACATACAGACACAGACACACACACTCACACAGACACACAAACACACCCACAGACACAGACACACACACTCACACTCACACACACAGTTACACTGACACACACAGACTCAGACACACACACTCACACACACACAGACTCACACACAAAGACACAGACACACACACTCACACAGACACTCACACAGACACAGACACACACACTCACACACACACAGACACAAGCACATAGACACAGACACGCACATTCACACACACACAGAGACACACACAGACACACACACTCACACAGACACACACACACCCACAGACACACTTACACTGACACACACACAAATAGACACACACACAGACACACAGACACAGACACACACACTCACACAGACACACACACACACAGACTCAGAGACACACACTCACAGACAAACACAGACACACTCACAAACACACGTACACTGATACACACTCACACACAGACACAAACACACAGACACAGACACACACACTCACACTCACACAGACACACACAGACACAGACACTCACACTCACACAGACACACACACACTCACACACACACAGACACACACACACACAAGCACATAGACAGACACACACACTCACACACACAAACACACAGACACACACACACAGACACAGACACACACACTCACAGAGACACACACACACACCCACAGACACACTTACACTGACACACACACAAATGACACACACACAGACACACACACTCACAGACATACACAGAAACACACACACACAGACACAGACACAGACACACACACACTCACACAGACACACACAAACAGACACAGACACAAACACTCACACACACACACACTTACACTGACAAAGACACAGACACACATACTCACAGACACAAACACATAGACACAGCCACACACACACAGACACACACACACACACAGACACACACACAGACACACACACTCACATACACACACAGACACAGACACACACACTCACACACACACACTCACACACACACAAACTCACACACACACAGACACACACAAACGCACACACACACTTACACAGACACACACACACAGACACAAACACATAGACACAGACACACACACTCACACAAGCAGACACACAAACAGACACACACACAGACACAGACACACACACTCACGCTCACACACGCAGAGACACACACACTGTCACACACACTCACACACAGACACAAACACACAGACACAGACTCACACACACTCACACACACACAGACACACACACAAAGACACAGACACACACACTCACACAGACACTCACAAAGACACAGACTCACACACTCACACACACACAGACACACACACAGACACAAGCACATAGACACAGACACACACATTCACACATACACACAGACACACACACGCAGACACACACACTCACACAGACACCCACACACACCCACAGACACACTTACACTGACACACACACAAATAGACACACACACAGACACACAGACACAGACACACACACTCAGACAGACACACACACACAGACACAGAGACACACACTCACAGACAAACACAGACACACACACATACACACTTACACTGATACACACTCACACACAGACACAAACACACAGACACACTCACACACACTCACACACACACAGAGACACACACACACACAAGCACATAGACACAGACACACACACACTCACACACACACACAGACACAGACACACACACTCACACAGACACACACACACACCCACAGACACACTTACACTGACACACACACAAATGACACACACACAGACACAGACACACACACTCACAGACATACACAGAAACACACACACACAGACACAGACACAGACACACACACACTCACACAGACACACACAAGCAGACACAGACACAAACACTCACACACACACACCGACACACACACACACTTACACTGACAAAGACACAGACACACATACTCACAGACACAAACACATAGACACAGCCACACACACACAGACACACACACAGACACACACACAGACACAAACACATAGACACAGACACACAAACTCACACACACAGACACACACACAGACACACACACACACACAGACACAGACACACACACTCACACTCACACACGCAGAGACACACACACTGTCAAACACACTCACACACAGACACACACACACAGACACACACAGACACACACACTCACACAGACACACACACACCCACAGACACACTTACACTGACACACACACAAATAGACACACACACAGACACACAGACACAGACACACACTCTCACACAGACACACACACACACAGACACAGAGACACACACTCACAGACAAACACAGACACACACACAAACACACTTACACTGATACACACTCACACACAGACACAAACACACAGACACACACACTCACACACACACAGACACAGACACTCACACTCACACAGACACACACACACACTCACACACACACAGACACACACACACACACACAAGCACATAGACACAGACACACACACTCACACACACAAACACACAGACACACACACACAGACACAGACACACACACTCACACAGACACACACACACCCACAGACACACTTACACTGACACACACACAAATGACACACACACAGACACAGACACACACACTCACAGACATACACAGAAACACACACACACAGACACAGACACAGACACACACACACTCACACAGACACACACAAACAGACACAGACACAAACACTCACACACACACACCGACACACACACACACACTTACACTGACAAAGACACAGACACACATACTCACATACACACACAGACACAGACACACACACAAACTCACACACACACAGACACACACACTCACAGACACACACAAACGCACACACACACTTACACAGACACACACACAAAGACACAGACACACACACTCACACAGACACTCACAAAGACACAGACACACGCACTCACACACACACAGACACACACACACAGACACAAGCACATAGACACAGACACACACATTCACACACACACACGCAGACACACACACTCACACAGACACACACACACCCACAGACACACTTACACTGACACACACACAAATAGACACACACACAGACACACAGACACAGACACACACACTCACACAGACACACACACACAGACACAGAGACACACACTCACAGACAAACACAGACACACACACAAACACACTTACACTGATACACACTCACACACAGACACAAACACACAGACACAGACACACACACTCACACACACACAGACACAGACACTCACACTCACACAGACACACTCACACACACTCACACACACACACAGAGACACACACACACAAGCACATAGACACAGACACACACACACTCACACACACAAACACACAGACACACACACACAGACACAGACACACACACTCACACAGACACACACACACCCACAGACACACTTACACTGACACACACACAAATGACACACACACAGACACAGACACACACACTCACAGACATACACAGAAACACACACACACAGACACAGACACACACACACTCACACAGACACACACAAACAGACACAGACACAAACACTCACACACACACACAAACGCACACACACACTTACACAGACACACACACACAGACACAAACACATAGACACAGACACACAAACTCACACACACAGACACACACACAGACACACACACACACAGACACAGACACACACACTCACACTCACACACGCAGAGACACACACACTGTCAAACACACTCACACACAGACACAAACACACAGACACAGACGCACACACTCACACACACACAGACACACACACACAGACACAAGCACATAGACAGACACACACATTCACACACACACACACACACAGACACACACACACAGACACACACACACACAGACACACACACACACCCACAGACACACTTACACTGACACACACACAAATAGACACACACACACACACAAATAGACACACACACAGACACACAGACACAGACACACACACACACACAGACACAGAGACACACACTCACAGACAAACACAGACACACACACAAACACACTTACACTGATACACACTCACACACAGACACAAACACACAGACACAGACACACACACTCACACACACACAGACACACACACAGACACAGACACTCACACACAAACAGACACACATACAGACACAGACACACACACACACACAGACACAGACACACACACTCACACTCACACACGCAGAGACACACACACTGTCAAACACACTCACACACAGACACAAACACACAGACACAGACGCACACACTCACACACACAGACACACACACTCAGACACAAGCACATAGACACAGACACACACATTCACACACACACAGACACACACACAGACACACACACACACACACAGACACACACACACCCACAGACACACTTACACTGACACACACACAAATAGACACACACACACACAAATAGACACACACACAGACACACAGACACAGACACACACACACACAGACACAGAGACACACACTCACAGACAAACACAGACACACACACAAACACACTTACACTGATACACACTCACACACAGACACAAACACACAGACACAGACACACACACTCACACACACACAGACACACACACAGACACAGACACACACACTCACACAGACACACACACACACTCACACACACACAGACACACACAGACACACACACTCACACAGACCCACACACACCCACAGACACACTTACACTGACACACACACAAATAGACACACACACAGACACACAGACACAGACACACACACTCACACAGACACACACACACACAGACACAGAGACACACACTCACAGACAAACACAGACACACACACAAACACACTTACACTGATACACACTCACACACAGACACAAACACACAGACACAGACACACACACTCACACACACACAGACACAGACACTCACACTCACACAGACACACTCACACACACTCACACACACACACAGAGACACACACACACACAAGCACATAGACACAGACACACACACACTCACACACACAAACACACAGACACACACACAGACACACACACTCACACAGACACACACACACCCACAGACACACTTACACTGACACACACACAAATGACACACACTCAGACACAGACATACACACTCACAGACATACACAGAAACACACACACACAGACACAGACACACACACACTCACACAGACACACACAAACAGACACAGACACAAACACTCACACACACACACAAACGCACACACACACTTACACAGACACACACACACACAGACACAAACACATAGACACAGACACACAAACTCACACACACAGACACACACAGACACACACACACACACAGACACAGACACACACACTCACACTCACACACGCAGAGACACACACACTGTCAAACACACTCACACACAGACACAAACACACAGACACAGACGCACACACTCACACACACAGACACACACACTCAGACACAAGCACATAGACACAGACACACACATTCACACACACACAGACACACACACAGACACACACACACACACAGACACACACACACACCCACAGACACACTTACACTGACACACACACAAATAGACACACACACACACAAATAGACACACACACAGACACACAGACACAGACACACACACACACAGACACAGAGACACACACTCACAGACAAACACAGACACACACACACAAACACACTTACACTGATACACACTCACACACAGACACAAACACACAGACACAGACACACACACTCACACACACACAGACACACACACAGACACAGACGCTCACACACAAACAGACACACATACAGACACAGACACACACACTCACACAGACACACAAACACACCCACAGACACAGACACACACACTCACAAACACACACACAGACACAGACAGACACAAACACAGACAAAGACACACACATTCACAGACACACACACACAGACACACATACTCACACACACAGACACACACACAGACACAGACACACACACTCACAGACACACACAGACACACACACAAACACAGACA